>NC_134318.1:6100840-6204676 GCF_964195595.1 Calonectris borealis | reverse complement strand
CATCCACCAAATTCAGGCGGCGGCATCCCAGCATTTCAGAGCCGCTTTATCCAACCACGCCCCGCTCGCGATTTAAGCACCTGCCTAAAAGGATTGCGTTTCCATTTACAACATTTTTATTGCGTCCACAAGAAGCCCAGAAATTCCCACGTTCTAAGGCAGTTTCGGGGCTCACCCCTCCCTCCCCACACCCCCAGTTTTTGGGAAAAAACAGTCTTTTTTTCCTCTCTCCCCTCCCACCCCCAGCAGAAAGCAGCCGGGGGGGGGTCCCCCCAGCACCCCAACCCTACACAAAGTCCCCCCGGAAAGGGCGGGGGGTTCTCCCCTGCGCCTGCCAGCGGCCCCGCAGCGTGCGCAGCGCCTTGCCCTCCAGGCTCTCCAGTTCGGGGAAACCCAGCTGGTTCAGGACCTCGTAGACCCCGGCCACCGCCGCCACCTGAAAACAGAAGGAGAAAAGAGATTTAACTCCCCCCCCCCAGCATCTTGGGATGCTTTTGTCACCTGCGGGGTGGAAGGTCTCCAGCATCTTCCCCGCATCCAGGTACCCACCCGCCTCCCGCAGCCCCTGCAGCCCCGGTTTATGTATTTCATCGGCCAATTCCTCGCTGCTGGGATCAGCCTTCGCGGGGTTGGGTGGCTTTGGCACCCTTCCGCCAAAGAAAGCGACAACGGCGCCTTGTTTTTGTGAAAAGCGCGGGGATTACGCGGCGGCAAGGGGCGCTTTGGGGGTCAAAGGCTCCTTGTATCCGCAGGTGGGGCGTGTTTCCCCCCCCACAGCCAACGGCGGGACAGGGGGCAGGTGTAAAGCCGGGCAGATAAGAGACGCGCCCCTTAAGAGACGCGCGCCCCTTAAGAGACGTGCCCCTTAAGAGATGCACGCCGCTTCAGATACGCGCGCCACTTAAGAGATGCCCACCCTCTTAAGAGATAGGCCACTTAAGAGACGCTCTACTTAAGAGACGCATGCTGCTTAAGAGACATGTGGCCCTTAAGAGATGTGTGCCACTTAAGAGACATGCACCCCTTAAGAGATATGTGCCAATTAAGACACGTGTGCCACTGAAGAGACACACACACCACTTAAGAGGCACTCCATTTAAGAGATACATGGCCCTTAAGACACACACACCACTTAAGAGATGTGTGCCACTTAAGAGACACATGCCCCTTAAGAGATGCGCGCCACTTAAGAGACAGATGTGCCACTTAAGAGACACTCCACTTAAGAGACACGTGGCCCTTAAGACATGCACACCACTTAAGACACGCAGCCCTTAAGACGTGTGCCACTTAAGAGACACGCACCCCTTAAGAGACGCATGCCCCTCAAGAGATGCGCGCCCCTTAAGAGACACGTGTGCCCCTTAAGAGATGCGTGCACCACTTAAGAGACGAGTGTACCACTTGAGATGCGCACCACTTAAGAGAGACATGTGGCACTTAAGAGGCACTCACCCCTAAAGAGACGCACGCGCCCCTAAAGAGATGCGTGCGCCCTAAAGAGATGCGTGCCAATTAAGACACGTGCCACTTAAGAGAAGCGTGCCACTTGAGATGCGCGCCCCTTAAGAGATGCATGTGCCAGTTAAGAGACATGCCCCTTAAGACACGCATGCCACTTAAGAGACACATGTGGCCCTTAAGAGATACGTGCGCCCCTTAAGAGCCACGCGCGCCCCTTAAGAGACACACGTGGCACTTAAGAGACGTGCAGACTCCTTAAGAAATGTGTGCGCCACTTAGGAGACATGTGCCCCTTAAGAGATGCGCACCCCTTAGGAGACACGTGTGCCACTTAGGAGATGCATGTGCCACTTAAGAGATGTGTGTGCCACTTAAGTGATGCACACCACTTAAGAGACACATGTGCCACTTAAGAGACACTCACCCCTAAAGAGATATGCATGCCCCTAAAGAGATGCACGCCACTTAAGACGTGTGCCATTTAAGAGGCACACGTGCCACTTAAGAGATGTGTACCCCTTAAGAGATGGGCATGCCACTTAAGAGACATACCCCTTAAGACATGCACACCACTTAAGAGACACACCCCTTAAGACATGCACACCACTTGAGACACGCATGCCCCTTAAGAGACTCACATGCCCCTTAAGAGACATGTGCACCCCTTAAGAGATGCATGCACCACTTAAGAGACATGTGTGCCACTTAAGAGACATGTGCCTCTTAAGAGACACACGCACCACTTAAGAAATGTGCACAGCAGTTAAGAGACACATGCCCCTAAAGAGACACACACCCCTTAGGAGATGTGTGCACCACTTAAGCGACATGTGTCCCTTAAGAGATGCACGCCTCTTAAGAGATGTGGGCATCACTTAAGAGATGTGTGCACCACTTAAGAGATGTGTGCCCCTTAAGAGATACCTGCCTCTTAAGAGATGAGGGAATCACTTAAGAGATGTGTGCACCACTTAAGAGACGTGTGCACCCCTTAAGAGATGCACACCCCTTAAGAGATGTGTGCACCACTTAAGAGACACACCCCTTAAGACATGCACACCACTTAAGAGGCACATGCACCATTTAAGAGGCACACACACCACTTAAGAGACATGTCTGCCACATAAGAGACACACATGTCCCTTAAGAGACATGCATGCCCCTTAAGACATGTGTGCCACTTGACACATGCACCACTTGAGACACATGTGCCTCTTAAGATACACACATGCACACTTAAGAGACACGTGTGCCCCTTAAGAGACATGCATGCCCCTTAAGAGATATGCACACACACTTAAGAGACGCACACACTTAAGAGACACACAGACTTAAGAGATGCACACTTAAGAGACGCGTGCGCACACTTAAGAGATCTGTGCCCCTTAAGAGACACACACACACTTAAGAGATGCGCGTGCACATCTAAGAGACGCATGCACCCCTTAAGAGACAGACACGCACACTTAAGAGACATGCCTGCCACATAAGTGACACGCATGTCCCTTAAGAGATATGCATGCCCCTTAAGACATGTGTGCCACTTAAGACACATGCACCTCTTAAGAGACACATGTGCCTCTTAAGGTACGCACATGCACACTTAAGAGACACGTGTGCCCCTTAAGAGATGTGAGTGCCCCTTAAGAGACATGCATGCCCCTTAAGAGACATGCATACACACTTAAGAGACGCACACACTTAAGAGATATGCACACTTAAGATATGCGTGTGCACACTTAAGAGATGTGTGCCCCTTAAGAGACACACACACACTTAAGAGATGCACACACTTAAGAGATATGCACACTTAAGATATGCGTGTGCACACTTAAGAGATGTGTGCCCCTTAAGAGACACACACACACTTAAGAGATGCACACACTTAAGAGATATGCACACTTAAGATATGCGTGTGCACACTTAAGAGATGTGTGCCCCTTAAGAGACACACACACACTTAAGAGATGCACACACTTAAGAGATATGCACACTTAAGATATGCGTGTGCACACTTAAGAGATGTGTGCCCCTTAAGAGACACACACACACTTAAGAGATGCGCGTGCACATCTGAGACGCATGCACCCCTTAAGAGACAGACACGCACACTTAAGAGACATGTGCAGAGACTTAAGAGATGTACATGTGCCCCTGAAGAGCCACGTGCCCCTGAAGAGACGCATGCGCACATCTAAGACAGGCATGCGCCCCTTAAAAGACACACGCGCACACTTAAGAGACACACACCCCTTAAGAGACGAACGTGCACACTTAAGAGACACACGCCCCTTAAGAGACGTGTGTGCACCCTTCAGAGACACACACCCCTTCCTTAAGAGATGTCCGTGCACACTTAAGAGACAGACATGCACACTTAAGAGATGCACACACTTAAGAGACGCACACACTTAAGAGACACATGCCCCTTAAGAGACACATACACACTTAAGAGATGCACACACACACTTAAGAGATGCATGCACACTTAAGAGACGTGCACACTTAAGAGACACACACCCCTTAAGAGACACATGTGCACACTTAAGAGACGCACACACACACTTAAGAGATGCGTGCACACTTGAGATGTGCACACTTAAGAGACAAATGCCCCTTGAGATGCGCGCGCACACTTAAGAGACACACACGCACACTTAAGACATGCATGCACACTTAAGAGACGTGCACACTTGAGACACACACGCCTTAAGAGACACATGTGCACACTTAAGAGACGCACACACACACTTAAGAGACATGCACACTTAAGAGACACACACCGCTTAAGAGACACACACGCACACTTAAGACACATGCACACTTAAGAGACACACGCCACTTAAGAGACATGCATGCACACTTAAGAGATGTGCATGCACACTTAAGAGATGCGCACATTTAAGAGAGGCACACACTTAAGAGACACACACCCCTTAAGAGACATACACGCACACTTAAGAGATGCACACACTTAAGAGACACCTGCCCCTTAAGAGATGTGCACGCACACTTAAGACACACACACACTTAAGAGACGCGCACACTTAAGAGATGCACACCCCTTAAGAGATGCGTGCGCACACCTAAGAGACACATGCGCACCCTTAAGAGATGTGTGCACACACTTAAGAGATGCACATGCACACTTAAGACATGTGCCTCTTAAGAGACATGCACCCCTTAAGAGATGCACATGCACACTTAAGAGACACACATCCCTTAAGAGACACGTGCCCCTTGAGACACACATCCCTTAAGAGACGCACGCTCCTTAAGAGACACGCGTGCACACTTAAGAGATGTGCGCGCACCCTTAAGAGACACGTGCGCACCCTTAAGAGACGCACGTGCACCCTTAAGAGATGTGTGCACCCACACTTAAGAGATGTGTGCGCCCCTTAAGAGATGTGTGCACACCCTTGAGACAGACACACACCCTTAAGAGACACATGTGCAGCCTTAAGAGACACACGTGCCGACTTAAGAGACGTGCACCCCTTAACAGACACACGCCCCTTAAGAGATGCACATGCACACTTAAGAGATGCACATGCACCCTTAAGAGACACACACACACACTTAAGAGACACATGTGCACACTTAAGAGTTGTGCACACACCCTTAACAGACACATACACACACTTAAGAGACACGCATGCACACTTAAGGAACATGCGTGCACACTTAAGCGACACGCACGCACACTTAAGAGATGTGTGCCCCTTAAGAGACATGTGTGCACCCCTTTAGAGACACGTGTGCACACTTAACAGATGCACGCATACACTTAAGAGATGCACGAACCCTTAAGAGACACACACACGCACTTAGGAGATGCGCACACACACTTAAGAGATGCGTGTGCACCCTTAAGAGACACACACATGCACTTAAGAGACACACATGCACACTTAAGAGACACACATGTGCACTTAAGAGATGCATGCACACATTTAAGAGACACGTGCGCACCTGTAAGAGACACGTGCGCGCACTTAAGAGAAGCGTGCCCTTTAAGAGACGTGCGTGCACACTTAAGAGATGCGTGCACACCCTTAAGAGACAGGCGCACACACTTAAGAGATGCATGCCCCTTAAGAGACACACGTGCACCCTTAAGAGACACGTGCACACCCTTAAGAGACTTGTGCCCCTTAAGAGATGCACGTGCACACTTAAGAGACACGCGTGCACCCTTAAGAGACGCGCGCGCACACTTAAGAGACACGCGTGCACCCTTAAGAGACGCGCGCGCACCCTTAAGAGACACGCACGCACCCTTAAGAGACACGCGCACGCTTAAGAGACGCGCGCACCCTTAAGAGACGCGCGTGCACACTTGAGACACGCACGCACACTTAAGAGACATGCGCACACTTAAGAGATGCGTGCCCCTTAAGAGACACATGCGCACCCTTAAGAGACACGTGCACACTTGAGACACGCGCGCACACTTAAGAGATGCATGCACACACTTAAGAGACACGCGCACACACTTAAGAGACACGCGCGCACACTTAAGAGATGCGTGCCCTTAAGAGACACATGCGCACCCTTAAGAGACACACGCACACTTAAGAGACACGTGCACACACTTAAGAGACGTGCGCACACTTAAGAGACGCACATGCACACTTAAGAGACGCACACGCACACTTGAGACGCGCACACATTAAGAGACACGTGTGCACACTTAAGAGACATGCGCGCACCCTTAAAAGACACATGCGCACCCTTAAAAGATGCGCACACACTTCAGAGACGCACGCACACACTTAAGAGACACGTGTGCACACTTAAGAGACACATGCGCACACCCTTAAGAGACGCACGCGCACACTTAAGAGACACATGCGCACACCCTTAAGAGACGCACGCGCACACTTAAGAGACACACACACGCACTTAAGAGACACATATGCACACTTAAGAGACATGCGCACACACTTAAGAGACATGCGTACCCTTAAGAGACACGTGCGCATACTTAAGAGACATGTGCACACTTGAGACACGTGCACACACTTAAGAGACGCGTGTGCACACTTAAGAGACACGCACACACACTTAAGAGACACGCACACACACTTAAGAGAGGTGCGCACACACACTTAAGAGGCACGCACACACTTAAGAGACACGCGCGCACACTTAAGAGACATGCGCACACACTTGAGACGCACGCGCACACTTGAGACGTGCGCGCACACTTGAGACGCGCGCGCACACTTAAGAGACGCGCGCACACTTAAGAGACACACGCGCACACTTAAGAGACGTGCGCGCACACTTGAGACGCACGCGCACACTTAAGAGACGCGCACACACTTAAGAGACGCGCACACACTTAAGAGACGCACGCGCACACTTAAGAGACACGCGCGCACCCTTAAGAGACATGCGCGCACACTTAAGAGACACGCGTGCACACTTGAGACATGTGCACCCTTAAGAGACGCGTGCACACACTTAAGAGACACGTGCGCACACTTAAGAGACGCGTGTGCACACTTAAGAGACACGCGCGCAAAGTTAAGAGATGCGCGCGCACAGTTAAGAGACGTGCGCGCACTTAAGAGACGCACACGCGCACTTAAGAGATGCGCGTGCACTTAAGAGATGCGCGTGCACTTAAGAGACGCGCGCGCACACTTAAGAGACGCACGCGCACTTAAGAGACGCGTGCGCACTTAAGAGACACGCGCACACACTTAAGAGACACGCGCACACACTTAAGAGACACGTGTGCACACTTAAGAGACACGCGTGCACACCCTTAAGAGACACACGCGCACCCTTAAGAGACACGCGCGCACGCTTAAGAGATGTGCACGTCTGCTTAAGAGATGTGCGCGCACACTTAAGAGACGTGCGCGCACACTTAAGAGACACGCACGTACACTTAAAAGACGCGCGCACACCCTTAAGAGACACGCGCACACCCTTAAGAGACACGTGCACACACTTAAGAGACACGCACACACTTAAGAGACACGCGCGCACACTTAAGAGACACGCGCACACACTTAAGAGACGCACGCGCACACTTAAGAGACATGCGCATACAGTTAAGAGACACGCGCACACAGTTAAGAGACACGCACACACACTTAAGAGACACGCACACACACTTAAGAGAGGCGCGCACACACTTAAGAGGCACACACACACTTAAGAGAGGCGCGCACACACTTAAGAGGCACGCACACACTTAAAAGACACGCACACACACTTAAGAGACACGCACACACACTTAAGAGAGGCGCGCACACACTTAAGAGGCGCGTGCACACTTAAGAGACACGCACGCACACTTAAGAGACACACGCGCACACTTAAGAGATGCGTGCGTACACTTGAGACGTGCGCACACCCTTAAGAGACACGCGCGCACCCTTAAGAGACACGCGTGCACACTTAAGAGACACGCGTGCACACTTAAGAGACATGCGCACCCTTAAGAGACGCGTACACACACTTAAGAGACGCGTGCGCACACTTAAGAGATGCATGCGCACACTTAAGAGACACACGTGCACAGTTAAGAGATGTGTGCGCGCACAGTTAAGAGATCTGCGCGCACTTAAGAGACGCATGCGCGCACTTAAGAGACGCGCTCGCACTTAAGAGACGTGCGCACACACTTAAGAGACGCGCGCTCGCACAGTTAAGAGACGTGCGCACACTTAAGAGACGCATGCGCGCACTTAAGAGACGCGCGCGCACTTAAGAGACGCGCGCACACACTTAAGAGACGTGCACGCACACTTAAGAGACGCGCGCGCACTTAAGAGACACGCGCGCACTTAAGAGACACGCGCACACACTTAAGAGACACGCGCACACACTTAAGAGACACGTGCGCACACTTAAGAGACACGCACACACACTTAAGAGAGGCGCGCACACACTTAAGAGGCACGCACACACTTAAAAGACACACGCGCACACTTAAGAGATGCGCGCGCACACTTGAGACGCGCGCGCACACTTGAGACGCGTGCGCACACTTAAGAGACGTGCGCGCACACTTAAGAGACGCGCGCACACTTAAGAGACACGCATGCACACTTAAGAGACACACGCGCACACTTAAGAGACGCGCGTGTACACTTAAGAGACACGCGCGCACCCTTAAGAGACATGTGCGCACACTTAAGAGACACGCGTGCACACTTAAGAGACATGCGCACCCTTAAGACACGCATGCACACACTTAAGAGACGCATGCGCACACTTAAGAGATGCGTACGCACACTTAAGAGACGCGCGCACAGTTAAGAGACGTGCACGCGCACAGTTAAGAGATGTGCGCACACTTAAGAGATGCATGCGCGTACTTAAGAGACGCGCGCGCACTTAAGAGACGCGCGCGCACACTTAAGAGACGCGTGCACGCACAGTTAAGAGACGTGCGCGGACTTAAGAGACGCATGCGCGCACTTGAGACGCGCGTGCACTTAAGAGACGCGCGCGCACACTTAAGAGACGTGCACGCACACTTAAGAGACGCGCGCGCACTTAAGAGACACGCGCGCACTTAAGAGACACGCGCACACACTTAAGAGACACGCGCACACACTTAAGAGACACGTGCGCACACTTAAGAGACACGCACACACACTTAAGAGAGGCGCGCACACACTTAAGAGGCACGCACACACTTAAAAGACACACGTGCACACTTAAGAGACGCGCGCGCACACTTGAGGCGCGCGCACACTTGAGACGCGTGCGCACACTTAAGAGACGTGCGCGCACACTTAAGAGACGCGCGCACACTTAAGAGACACGCATGCACACTTAAGAGACACACGCGCACACTTAAGAGACGCGCGTGTACACTTAAGAGACGCGCGCACACCCTTAAGAGACACGCGCGCACCCTTAAGAGACACGTGCGCACACTTAAGAGACACGCGTGCACACTTAAGAGACATGCGCACCCTTAAGACACGCATGCACACACTTAAGAGACGCATGCGCACACTTAAGAGATGCGTGCGCACACTTAAGAGACGCGCGCACAGTTAAGAGACGTGCACGCGCACAGTTAAGAGATGTGCGCACACTTAAGAGATGCATGCGCGTACTTAAGAGACGCGCGCGCACTTAAGAGACGCGCGCGCACACTTAAGAGACGCGTGCACGCACAGTTAAGAGACGTGCGCGGACTTAAGAGACGCATGCGCGCACTTGAGACACGCGTGCACTTAAGAGACGCGCGCACACACTTAAGAGACATGCGCGCACACTTAAGAGACGCGCGCGCACTTAAGAGACATGCGCACACTTAAGAGACATGTGCACACACTTAAGAGACACGCACGCACACCTAAGAGACACGTGCGCACACTTAAGAGACACGCGCACACACCCTTAACAGACACACGCACACCCTTAAGAGACGCGTGCGCACACTTAAGAGACGTGCGCGCACACTTAAGAGACATGCACGTACACTTAAAAGACGCGCGCACACCCTTAAGAGACACGCGCACACCCTTAAGAGACACGCGCACACACTTAAGAGACACGCGCACACACTTAAGAGACACGCGCACACTTAAGAGACGCGCGCACACGTAAGAGACACGCGCGCACACTTAAGAGACGCACGCACACACTTAAGAGACGCACGCGCACACTTGAGAGACACGTGCACATACTTAAGAGACACACACACACACTTAAGAGAGGCGCACACACACTTAAGAGAGGCGCGCACACACTTAAGAGGCACGCACACACTTAAAAGACATGCGTGCACACTTAAGAGACGCGCGCGCACACTTGAGACGCGCGCGCACACTTAAGAGACGCGCGCACACTTAAGAGACACACGCACACCCTTAAGAGACATGCGCGCACCCTTAAGAGACACGCGCGCACACTTAAGAGACATGCGCGCACCCTTAAGAGACGGGCGCACACGCTTAAGAGACGCGTGCACACACTTAAGAGACACGCGCGCACACTTAAGTGACACATGCGCACACTTAAGTGACACGTGTGCACAGTTAAGAGACGCGCGCACACTTAAGAGATGCACGTGCGCACTTAAGAGACACGCACGCACTTAAGAGACATGCGCACACACTTAAGAGACACACGCACACTTAAGAGACGCGCGCGCACACTTAAGAGACGCGCGCGCACACTTAAGAGACGCGCGCACACTTAAGAGACACGCTCGCACCCTTAAGAGACATGCGCGCACCCTTAAGAGACACGCGCGCACACTTAAGAGACATGCGCGCACCCTTAAGAGACGCGCGCACACACTTAAGAGACACGTGCACACACTTAAGAGACACGTGTGCACACTTAAGTGACACGTGCGCACAGTTAAGAGACGCACGCACACTTAAGAGATGCACGTGCGCACTTAAGAGACACGCACGCACTTAAGAGACATGCGCACACACTTAAGAGACACACGCACACTTAAGAGACGCGCACGCACACTTAAGAGACGCGCGTGCACACTTGAGACGTGCGCTCACACTTGAGACGCGCGCGCACACTTAAGAGACGCGTGCGCACTCTTAAGAGACGCGCGCACACTTAAGAGATGCGCGCACACCCTTAAGAGACATGCGCACACCCTTAAGAGACACGTGTGCACACTTAAGAGACGCGCGCACCCTTAAGAGACGCGTGCACACACTTAAGAGATGGGCGCACACACTTAAGAGACACGCGCGCACACTTAAGAGACACACGCACACTGAAGAGACACACGCGCACACTTAAGAGACGCGTGCACACTTAAGAGACGTGTGTGCACACTTCAGAGACGCGCGCGCACACTTAAGAGACACGCGTGCACCCTTAAGAGACACGTGCGCACCCTTAAGAGACACGCGCACACAGTTAAGAGACACGCACACACACTTAAGAGACATGCGCACACACTTAAGACACGTGCACACACTTAAGAGACGTGCGCACACCTTTAAAAGACACGCGTGCACCCTTAAGAGACACGCGCGCACACTTAAGAGACACGCACACACACTTTAGAGACGCGCGCGCACAGTTAAGAGACACGCGTGCACACTTAAGAGATGCGCGTGCACCCTTAAGAGACACGCGCGCACACTTAAGAGACACGCACGCACACTTAAGAGACACACGCACACAGTTAAGAGACACGCGCACACAGTTAAGAGATGCGCGTGCACACTTAAGAGACACGTGCACACACTTAAGAGACGCGCATACACTTAAGAGATGCACGCGCACACTTAAGAGACATGTGCACACACTTAAGAGACGTGCGTGCACCTTTAAAAGACATGCGTCCACCCTTAAGAGACACGCACGCACACTTAAGAGATGCATGCGCACTTAAGAGACGCGTGTGCACACTTCAGAGACGCGCGTGCACACTTTAGAGACACGCGCGCACACTTAAGAGACACGCGCACACACTTAAGAGACGCGCACACACTTAAGAGACGCACACGCAAACTTAAGAGACACACGCACACCCTTAAGAGGCACACGTGCACCCTTAAGAGACGCGCACGCACACTTAAAAGATACGTGCGCACCCTTAAGAGACACGCGCACACACTTAAGAGACGCGCGCACACACTTAAGAGATGTGTGCGCACACTTAAGAGACGCGCGTGCACACTTAAGAGACGCGCACGCACACTTAAGAGACGCGCGTGCACACTTGAGACGTGCGCACACACTTGAGACGCGCGCACACCCTTAAGAGACACGCGCGCACCCTTAAGAGACACGCGTGCACACTTAAGAGACGCGCGCACCCTTAAGAGACGTGTGCACACACTTAAGAGATGGGCGCACACACTTAAGAGACACGCACGCACACTTGAGACACGTGCGCACACTTAAGTGACACGCGCGCACAGTTAAGAGACGCACGCACACTTAAGAGATGCACGCGCGCACTTAAGAGACGCGCACGCACTTAAGAGACACGCGTACACACTTAAGAGACACACGCACACTGAAGAGACACACGCGCACACTTAAGAGACGCGTGCACACTTCAGAGACACGCGCGCACACTTAAGAGACACGCGCGCACACTTAAGAGACACGCGTGCACCCTTAAGAGACACGCGCGCACCCTTAAGAGACACGCGCACACAGTTAAGAGACACGCACACACACTTAAGAGACATGCGCACACACTTAAGACACGTGCACACACTTAAGAGACGTGCGCGCACCTTTAAAAGACACGCGTGCACCCTTAAGAGACACGCGTGCACACTTAAGAGACACGCACACACACTTTAGAGACGCGCGCGCACAGTTAAGAGACACGCGTGCACACTTAAGAGATGCGCGCGCACCCTTAAGAGACACGCGCGCACACTTAAGAGACACGCACGCACACTTAAGAGACACACGCACACAGTTAAGAGACACGTGCACACAGTTAAGAGATGCGCGCGCACACTTAAGAGACACGTGCACACACTTAAGAGACGCGCATACACTTAAGAGATGCACGCGCACACTTAAGAGACATGTGCACACACTTAAGAGACGTGCGTGCACCTTTAAAAGACATGCGTCCACCCTTAAGAGACACGCACGCACACTTAAGAGACGCGTGTGCACTTAAGAGACGCGTGTGCACACTTTAGAGACACGCGCGCACACTTAAGAGACACGCGCGCACACTTAAGAGACGCGCACACACTTAAGAGACGCACACGCAAACTTAAGAGACACGCACACACCATTAAGAGACACACGCGCACCCTTAAGAGACGCGCACGCACACTTAAGAGACGCGCACGCACACTTAAAAGATACGTGCGCACCCTTAAGAGACACGCGCACACACTTAAGAGATGCGTGCACACACTTAAGAGATGTGTGCGCACACTTAAGAGACGCGTGTGCACACTTAAGAGACGTGCGCGCACACTTAAGAGACACGCATGTACACTTAAAAGACGTGTGCACACCCTTAAGAGACACGTGCACACTTAAGAGACACACGCGCACACTTAAGAGACACGCGCACACTTAAGAGACGCATACACACACTTAAGAGACACGCGCACACACTTAAGAGACACGCGTGCACTTAAGAGACACACGCACACACTTAAGAGACGCGCGCACACTTAAAAGACATGCGCACACTTAAGAGACACACGCGCACACTTAAGAGACACGCGCACACAGTTAAGAGACACGTGCACACAGTTAAGAGACACGCACACACACTTAAGAGGCACGCACACACTTAAAAGACACGTGCACACTTAAGAGACGTACGTGCACACTTGAGACGCGTGCGCACACTTGAGACACATGCACACACTTAAGAGATGCGCGCGCACACTTGAGACGCGCGCGCACACTTGAGACGCGTGCGCACACTTGAGATGCGCGCGCACACTTAAGAGACGCGCGCACACTTAAGAGACACACGCGCACACTTAAGAGACGCACGCACACACTTAAGAGACGCACGCGCACACTTAAGAGACGCACGCGCACACTTGAGATGCGCGCGCACACTTGAGACACGCGCGCACAGTTAAGAGATGTGCGCACAGTTAAGAGACACGCACGCACACTTAAGAGACGCACACGCACACTTAAGAGACGCGCGCGTACACTTAAGAGACGCGTGCGTACACTTAAGAGACACGCGTGCACCCTTAAGAGACACGTGCGCACACTTAAGACACACGCGTGCACACTTAAGAGACATGCGCACCCTTAAGAGACGCATGCACACACTTAAGAGACGCGTGCGCACACTTAAGAGACGCATGCACACACTTAAGAGACACACGCGCACAGTTAAGAGATGCGCGCGCACACAGTTAAGAGACGTGCGCACGCACAGTTAAGAGACGTGTGCGCACTTAAGAGACGCGTGCGCACTTAAGAGACGTGCGCGCACACTTAAGAGACGCGCGCGCACACTTAAGAGACGCACGCACACTTAAGAGACGCACGCACACTTAAGAGACACGCGGACACACTTAAGAGACACGCGCACACACTTAAGAGACACGTGCGCACACTTAACAGACATGCGCGCACACCCTTAAGAGATACACGCGCACCCTTAAGAGACGCGCACGCACACTTAAGAGACGTGCGCGCACACTTAAGAGACGTGCGCACACAATTAAGAGACACGCACATACACTTAAAAGACGTGCGCACACCCTTAAGAGACACGCGCACACCCTTAAGAGACACGCGCACACACTTAAGAGACGTGCGCACACTTAAGAGACACGCGCGCACACTTAAGAGACATGTGCACACACTTAAGAGACACGTGCACACTTAAGAGACATGCGCACACACTTAAGAGATGCACACGCACACTTAAGAGACACGCGCACACAGTTAAGAGACACGCGCACACACTTAAGAGACACGCACACACACTTAAGAGAGGCGCGCACACACTTAAGAGGCATGCACACACTTAAAAGACACACGCGCACACTTAAGAGACGCGCGCGCACACTTGAGACGCGCGCGCACACTTGAGACGCGTGCGCACACTTAAGAGACGCGTGTGCACACTTAAGAGACGTGCGCACACTTAAGAGACACGCATGCACACTTAAGAGACACACACGCACACTTAAGAGATGTGCGTGTACACTTAAGAGACGCGCGCACACCCTTAAGAGACACGTGCGCACCCTTAAGAGACACGCGCACACACTTAAGAGACACGCGTGCACACTTAAGAGACATGCGCACCCTTAAGAGACGCGTGCACACACTTAAGAGACGCGTGCGCAAACTTAAGAGACGCGTGCGCACACTTAAGAGACGCGCGCACAGTTAAGAGATGTGCGCGCGCACAGTTAAGAGATGTGTGCACACTTAAGAGATGCATGCGTGCACTTAAGTGATGCATGCGCACTTAAGAGACGCGCGTGCACACTTAAGAGACGTGCGCACGCACAGTTAAGAGACGTGCGCGCACTTAAGAGACGCATGCGCGCACTTAAGAGACGCGTGCGCACTTAAGAGACGCGCGCACACACTTAAGAGACGGGCACGCACACTTAAGAGACGCGTGTGCACTTAAGAGACACGCGCGCACTTAAGAGACATGTGCGCACACTTAAGAGACACGCGCACACACTTAAGAGACACGTGCGCACACTTAAGAGACACATGCGCACACCCTTAACAGACACACGCACACACTTAAGAGACGCGTGCGCACACTTAAGAGACACACACGTACACTTAAAAGACGCGCGCACACCCTTAAGAGACACGCGCACACCCTTAAGAGACACGCGCACACACTTGAGACACGTGCGCACACCCTTAACAGACACACGCATACACTTAAGAGACGCGTGCGCACACTTAAGAGACGTGCGTGCACACTTAAGAGACACGCATGTACACTTAAAAGACGCGCGCACACCCTTAATAGACACGCGCACACCCTTAAGAGACACGCGCACACACTTAAGAGACACGCACACTTAAGAGACACGCGCACACACTTAAGAGACATGCGCACACTTAAGAGACGCACACACACACTTAAGAGACACGCGCACACACTTAAGAGACGCGTGCGCACTTAAGAGACGCGCGTGCACACTTAAGAGACGTGCGCACGCACAGTTAAGAGACGTGCGCGCACTTAAGAGACGCATGCGCGCACTTAAGAGATGCGCGCGCACTTAAGAGACGCGCGCACACACTTAAGAGACGGGCGTGCACACTTAAGAGACGCGTGTGCACTTAAGAGACACGCGCGCACTTAAGAGACACGTGCACACACTTAAGAGACACGCGCACACACTTAAGAGACACGTGCGCACACTTAAGAGACACGTGCGCACACCCTTAACAGACACACGCATACACTTAAGAGACGCGTGCGCACACTTAAGAGACGTGCGCGCACACTTAAGAGACACGCACGTACACTTAAAAGACGCGCGCACACCCTTAAGAGACACGCGCACACCCTTAAGAGACACGCGCACACACTTAAGAGACGCGCACACTTAAGAGACACGCGCGCACACTTAAGAGACATGCGCACACTTAAGAGACGCACGCACACACTTAAGAGACGCACGCACACACTTAAGAGACACGCGCACACACTTAAAAGACACGCGCACACACTTCAGAGACACGCACACACACTTAAGAGAGGCGCGCGCACACTTAAGAGGCACGCGCGCACACTTAAGAGGCGCACGCGCACACTTGAGACGCGCGCGCACACTTAAGAGACGCGCGCGCACACTTAAGAGACGCGCACCCTTAAGAGACGTGCGCGCACCCTTAAGAGACACGCGCGCACCCTTAAGAGACACGCGTGCACACTTAAGAGACGCGCGTGCACACTTAAGAGATGTGCGCACACTTAAGAGACGCATGTGCACACTTAAGAGACATGCACACACACTTAATAGATGTGCGTGCAGCCTTAAGAGACATGTGCGCACACTTAAGAGACACACACACACACTGGAGACACGTGCACACACTTAAGAGACACGTGCGCACACTTAAGAGACACACACGCACACTTAAGAGACACACATGCACACTTGAGATGCACGCACACTTAAGAGACACGCGCGCACACTTAAGAGACACGCGCGCACACTTAAGAGACATGCGCACCGTTAAGAGACACGCGCACACAGTTAAGAGACATGCGCGCACACTTAAGAGAGGCGCGCACACACTTAAGAGACACGCGCGCACACTTAAGAGACGCGCGCGCACACTTAAGAGACGCGTGCGCACACTTAAGAGACACACGCGCACCCTTAAGAGACACGCACGCACACTTAAGAGACACGTGCGCACACTTAAAAGATACGTGCACACCCTTAAGAGACACACGCACACACTTAAGAGACACGCGCACACACTTAAGAGATGTGCGCGCGCACTTAAGAGACGTGCGTGCACACTTAAGAGACGTGCGTGCACACTTAAGAGACGTGCGCGCACACTTAAGAGACATGCACGTACACTTAAAAGACGCGCGCACACCCTTAAGAGACACGCGCACACTTAAGAGACACGCGCACACACTTAAGAGACACGCGCACGCACTTAAGAGACACGCGCACGCACTTAAGAGACACGCGCGCACTTAAGAGACGCACGCACACACTTAAGAGACACGCACGCACACTTAAAAGACATGCGCACACTTAAGAGACGCACGCACACACTTAAGAGACACACGCGCACACTTAAGAGACACACGCACACAGTTAAGAGACGCACACACAGTTAAGAGACACGCACACACACTTAAGAGAGGCGCGCACACACTTAACAGGCACGCACACACTTAAGAGACGTATGCGCACACTTGAGACACGCGCACACACTTGAGATGCGCACGCACACTTAAGAGACGCGCGCGCACACTTAAGAGTCGTGCGCGCACACTTAAGGGACGCGCGCGCACACTTAAGAGACGCACGCGCACCCTTAAGAGACGCACGCGCACCCTTAAGAGACACGCACGCGCGCTTAAGAGACGCGCACGCGCACTTAAGAGACGCGCGCGCACACTTAAGAGACGCGCGCGCACACTTAAGAGACGCGCGCGTACACTTAAGAGATGCGTGCGTGCACTTAAGAGATGCGCGCGCACACTTAAGAGACACACGCACACTTAAGAGACACGTGCACACACTTAAAAGACACGCACACACTTAAGAGACGCACGCGCACACTTAAGAGACACGCGCGCACACTTAAGAGACGCACGCACACCCTTAAGAGACACGCGCACACAGTTAAGAGACACGCGCACACAGTTAAGAGACACACGCACACAGTTAAGAGATGCACACACTCTTAAGAGAGGTGCGCAGACACACTTAAGAGGCAGGCACACACTTAAAAGACACGCGCGCACACTTAAGAGACACGCGCGCACACTTGAGACGCGCGCGCACACTTGAGACGCGCGCGCACACTTGAGAGACGCACGCACACCCTTAACAGACGGACGCGCACACTTAAGAGACGGACGCGCACACTTAAGAGACACGCACGCACACTTAAGAGACACGTGCGCACACTTAAGAGACGCGCGCGCACACTTAAGAGACACGCGCGCACACACTTAAGACACATGCGCGCACTTAAGAGACGCACGCGCGCACTTAAGAGATGCGCGTGCACTTAAGAGACGCGCGTGCACTTAAGAGACGTGCGCGTACACTTAAGAGACGCGCGCGTACACTTAAGAGACGCGCGCACACCCTTAAGAGACACGCACGCACCCTTAAGAGACACGCACGCACCCTTAAGAGACACACGTGCACACTTAAGAGACATGTGCACCCTTAAGAGACGCGTGCACACACTTAAGAGACGCGTGCACACACTTAAGAGACGCGTGCACACACTTAAGAGACGCGCGCGCGCACTTAAGAGACGCGCGCGTGCACTTAAGAGATGCGTGCGTGCACTTAAGAGACACGCGCACACTTAAGAGACACGTGCACACACTTAAGAGACGCGCGCACGCACAGTTAAGAGACGCGCGCGCACTTAAGAGACGCATGCGCACACTTAAGAGACGCGCGCGCACTTAAGAGATGCGCGCGCACTTAAGAGACGCGCGCGCACCCTTAAGAGACACGCGCACACAGTTAAGAGTCGCGCGCACACAGTTAAGAGACACGCGCACACACACTTAAGAGGCACGCACACACTTGAAAGACGCGCACACACTTAAGAGACACGCGCGCACACTTAAGAGACACGCGCACACACTTAAGAGACACGTGCACACTTAAGAGACGCACGCGCACACTTAAGAGACGCACGCGCACACTTAAGAGACACGCGCGCACACTTAAGAGACACGCGCGCACCCTTAAGAGACACGCGCGCACCCTTAAGAGACACGCGCACACAGTTAAGAGACACGCGCACACAGTTAAGAGATGCACACACAGTTAAGAGAGGTGCGCACACACACTTAAGAGGCAGGCACACACTTAAAAGACACGCGCGCACACTTAAGAGACACGCGCGCACACTTGAGACGCGCGTGCACACTTGAGACGCACGCGCACACTTAAGACGCACGCGCACACTTAAGAGACGCGCACACACCCTTAAGAGACGCGCACGCACCCTTAAGAGACGGACGCGCACACTTAAGAGACACGCACGCACACTTAAGAGACACGCGCGCACACTTAAGAGACACATGCGCACACTTAAGAGACACGCGCGCGCACACTTAAGAGACACGCGCGCGCACACTTAAGAGACACGCGCGCGCACACTTAAGAGACACGCGCGCACTTAAGAGACGCACGCGCGCACTTAAGAGATGCGCGTGCACTTGAGACGCGCGCGCACTTAAGAGACGTGCACGTACACTTAAGAGACGCGCGCGCACCCTTAAGAGACACGCACGCACCCTTAAGAGACATGCGCGCACCCTTAAGAGACACACGTGCACACTTAAGAGACATGTGCACCCTTAAGAGACACGTGCACACACTTAAGAGACGCGTGCACACACTTAAGAGACGCGTGCGCACACTTAAGAGACATGCGCGCACAGTTAAGAGACGCGCGCGCACAGTTAAGAGATGTGCGCGCACTTAAGAGATGCATGCGCGCACTTAAGAGACGCGCGCACACTTAAGAGACGCGCGCACACACTTAAGAGACGCGCGCACACACTTAAGAGACGCGCGCACGCACAGTTAAGAGACGTGCGCGCACTTAAGAGATGCATGCGCACACTTAAGAGATGCGCGCGCACTTAAGAGACGCGCGCGCACTTAAGAGACGCGTGCGCACCCTTAAGAGACACGCGCACACAGTTAAGAGACACGCGCACACAGTTAAGAGACACGCGCACACACACTTAAGAGGCACGCACACACTTGAAAGACACGCGCACACACTTAAGAGACACGTGCGCACACTTAAGAGACACGCGCGCACACTTAAGAGACACGCGCACACTTAAGAGACACGCGCACACTTAAGAGACACGTGCACACACTTAAAAGACACGCACACACTTAAGAGACGCACGCGCACACTTAAGAGACACGCGCGCACACTTAAGAGACGCACGCGCACCCTTAAGAGACACGCGCACACAGTTAAGAGACACGCGCACACAGTTAAGAGACACACGCACACAGTTAAGAGATGCACACACACTTAAGAGAGGTGCGCGCACACACTTAAGAGGCAGGCACACACTTAAAAGACGCGCGCACACTTAAGAGACACGCGCGCACACTTAAGAGACACGCGCGCACACTTAAGAGACACGCGCGCACACTTGAGACGCGCGCGCACACTTAAGAGACACGTGCACGCACTTAAGAGACGCACGCGCAACCTTTAAAATACACATGCACACCCTTAAGAGACACGCGTGCACACTTAAGAGACACACGTGCACATTTAAGAGACACATGCAGACACTTAAAAGACACACACACGCACTTAAAAGACACGCACACACTTAAAAGATGCGCACACCCTTAAAAGACACTTGCGCGCACTTAAGAGACGTGCACGCACTGAAGAGACACACGCACGCACTTAAGAGACGCACATGCACACTTAAGAGACGCACACACACTTAAGAGACATGCGCACACCCTTAAGAGACACGTGCACACACTTAAGAGACACGCGCGCACTCTTAAGAGATGTGCGCATACCCTTAAGAGACACGCACGCACCCCTAAGGGACACGCGCGCACACTTAATAGATGCGCGCGCACCCTTAAGAGACACGCGCGCACACTTAAGAGATGTGCGCACACTTAAGAGACACACGTGCGCACTTAAGAGACACTCACGCACCCTTAAGAGACGTGCACGCACCCTTAAGAGTCGTGCGCACACACTTAAGAGACGCACGCGCACCCTTGAGAGATGCGTGCGCCCACTCTTAAGAGACGGACGCGCCCACTCTTAAGAGACGCGCCCACTCTTAAGAGACGTCCACGCACACTTAAGAGATGCACATCCCTTAAGAGACGCACACCCCTTAAGAGACACACGCGCACATCTAAGAGACATGTGCACACACTTAAGAGACGCAGGCACCCACACTTCAGAGACGTGTGCACCCCTTAAGAGACGCACACCCTTTAAGAGACGCGCGCACACACTTGAGACACACGTGCACACTTAAGAGACACACGTGCACACTTAAGAGACACGCATCCCTTAAGAGACACACACCCACACTTGAGACGCACACGCACCCTCGAGACGCACGCGCACCCCTTTAGAGACACGCGCGCACCCCTTTAGAGACGCGCCACCTAAAGACGCGTGCCACCTAAGAGACACACCACTTAAAGAACACACCCCTTAAGACGCACGTGCCCCTTAAGAGACATGCGCCCCTTAAAACACACGCATGCCACTTAAAAGAGACGCGCACCACTTAAGAGACACGCCACCTAAAGACACGCGCCACTTAAGAGAGACACCACTTAAAGAACGCGCCACTTAAGACGCACGCACCGCTGAAGGAACAGGCACCACCTAAGAGATGACGCACACCACCTAAGAGATGCGCGCCATTCAACACGCGTGCCCCTTCAGAGACGCGCCACGGACTTGAGAGACGCGCGCCCCTTCAGATGCATTCCACTTAAGAGACGCGCCACTTAAACCCACGCACCCAGCACCTCCGCTAAAAGATGCTCCCGCCCCGGCCCCCGCCTCTCCCCGCGCCACCCAGCAATACAGACACCGGCATAACCGGGATGCCGCACCGCGGTGGGCCCCGGCCATCCCCCCCGCTTCCCCGCCGCGGTCCCTTCCGGCGAGATGGGGCGGGGGGGACGGCGAGCGGAGCTGGCAGCCGCCGCTTTCATCTCCCGCCCCGCGGATCAAACACGCCAATATGAATTAGCGGCGCTGGCCGAGGGCTTTCCCCCCCCACAAAGGCGGGCACTGCCCGCCTCACGCCACGCAAACCCTGGGAGAGACAAAGTAATCTCTGCGTCATAATAAAAATAATTAAAAATAAGAACAAGCAGGAAATATGGAGAATTTGGGGTGTCTCACCCGCTCCCGATTCCGTTTCTTCACCTGACTCCTAATTCCCTCGGATGCCTGGTGCCAGCATCCCCATCCTGCTGGACCCTCCGTCCCCTGCGCCGCCCCCCCCGGCCAGGCACGGCAAAGCGGGGCTGCTTTTAATTCTTCTTTCCTTTCACTCCCGAAGCCCTTTGGCCGGGATACTGTATTTTTAATACGCTGCAAAGAGACTAGAGGGGACTTTGGGTGCAAGGAGAGCCAGCCAAGCTAACCGAGCCAGGCGGAGGGGACCGGGGGGGTTGGCTGGTGACCTCCCCCCCCCAGATGCTGTAATCACAACCGGCAGATCCAAATAAAACCCTGGAAAACTGAGAAAAGGGCAGGTTTGGGGGGGGGGGGGGCACCCCATCTCTGCGGTGGGATGCCAGCAACCTGCCTGGCATTCCCTGAGAGCCACCAGCCCGGCGAGACGGGAGCTCGCCTGGAGCAAAGGAATCGGATACGATGTCCCCGAGAACCGTTCAAAAATCGTATCTGCAATAAAAATGGAGGTGTGCTTCCCAGTGCCCTGTATCTAGGAGGTGGAATGAGGTCCCGCTGGCGGCTTAGGCAGGGAAAGCCTCACCTCACGCATCCAGAGGCTGAAGGGTCGCTGCCAGGAGTCCTTCTTCTCCAGGTGCAGGTAGGCGTTGAAGAGGATCAGGTAGATGTAACGCTCCAGGTACTGCAGGCTCCTCAGCTGCAGCGTCCGCGTCTCCCTCTCCTCCTTGCCCGATTTCCCCTGGAAGGAGCAAAAAAACGGCTTGAAGGGATAACCTGCTCCGGGAAAGTGTCCGACAGGCAGCTCCTGCACCCAGTCCTCATCCACAGTCCTGCTCTCCGGCCTCCATGAGAAGTTTGGTGGTGAAGGACCCACGAGGACCTCTTGCGCTAGGGAAAAAAACCATATATAACAGCTACACGTCACCCCTGCGAGCCCGTTATCCCTGCGAGGAGCCCAGCCCGGCCTGCAGCCCCCGCCTGGCCTCTGGCCGAGGAGGGAGGACCGCTTCGGGGACAAAAATAAGCGCATCCTTCCAGCCCGCTCCCGCTGCGGCTTGGCAGTCCAGGCTCTCATTACCTTGTGGTTTCCAGCATAGAAAAACTTCCCCTTTACCGTGCGGACCTCAAAAATAGATGATTTTTTTGAGACAGCGCTCAATGCGTGGAGGGGAGTGCACCCAGGAGCCAGGAATAGATGCCCAGGTGCAAACCATAGCCAAAACCATGAGCTCCTGGACTGCAAAGCGTTTCCCCAGGGAAAAACATGTCCCTTTAAAGCAGCCCCCGGTCGGATTCAGCCTCTGCCGCCGGAGGAGGAGATGCCACAGCAGCCACCCTGCGCCCCGCTCCAAGATTGGTGGCCATCGCACCTCCTGTTATTATTTTTTTATATGCATATATATATATTATTATTATTATTATAGCTGTTATTTTAAGAACAGACGAGCCCTGCAGTGATGCCCCTTCTAGGAATTCAGAAATAATAAATAAGGAATAAACAGCCAGCCGGCGTAAAGTCAATCCCACCGCGAACCCCGCGGAGCAGCAATTCCTCGCTCCGGTGTCAGCACCAAGCCGCCCTCAGGAACAAGCTTGCTCTAGGTCCAACGCTTCCACTTGGGGGCTTTGGGAAAAAAAAAAAAACAAACAAGGTTTGTGCAACCCATTTGCACCCCTGTTCGTGGCAGCACCAGGCAAGCGGTTCTGCCCTTGGAAAAGGCGTCTCCTCTGCACCTATGTGCCGGTATTTGCAGAGACAAGAGCCCATTGTCCTATTCTTTATCATGTTCTTATATTATCCTATTTAATTTTCATTCTATTCTCCTATTATTTATGATGTTATTATATTATCCTATTTAATTCTTATTATATTGTCCTATTATTTATCATTTCTTTATATTATCCTATTTATTTTTCATTATATTGTCCTATTATTTATCATTTCATTATATTATCCTATTTAATTTTTTATTATATCGTCCTATTATTTATCACGTTATTCTATTATCCCATTTATTTTTTATCCTATCGTCCTATTATTTATCATTTCATTATATTCTCCTATTTAATTTCTCACTGTCCTATTATTTATCATGTTATTATATTATCCTATTTAATTTTTATTTTATTGTCCTATTAGTTATCACCCTATTATTTATCTTTTAGCCTATTCTTTATTATTTTCTCACACTCTCCTATTTTTTCCTCCCAGTTTGGGGTGGGAAGGGGTAGGACCAAAGCAGCGCGAGTACCAGAGCACCTCTGCCCTCCCTCCTGCTTGCCCTAACCCTGCAAATCATCTCCTGGCAAGCTCCAAAAACTGCAAAGCGGCGTCAGCCCCGGGCGCGCAGCGTCCCTCCCGCGACGCTGCCGGTTCCCGTTCCTCTAAACGCTAACCACAGCTTAATTAAAAGTCCATTAGGGCAACGCCTAGGCTATACAATTCCCGTAATTCTCTTCGCCGAGCTGCCCGTCACCGGCGAAAAAAAAAATAAATAAAAATTAAAGCATTTGCACGTGCATTCCCGCGGCTCGGCCAACTCTGACGGGATGCGTGGAGCAGCCGAGAGGGAAATGCAAAACGCAGGCGGCGACAAAAGGCTCTTCCCAGGGCGGAGGGTGCGGGGGGAGCGGATGACTCCCTGCTTATCTCGCTCTCCCACCGGGCTGCCAGGGCGAGTTGGATACGGCCAGCCCCGAAACAGGATACGGCCCAGAACACCCACGTGCTGGTCCTGACCGGCACCGGGAAAAGGGGCAAGGAGGTCGCGGGAATTGGCTTCCGGAAAAAAAAAAACCAAAATACACACCGGGAGCAGCCCGGCGATGCTGCTCCGCCGGGGTCTTCCTCCCGGGACCCCCGCGGCCGGGGCTGTGGGCACAGCGAGCGGGAGGCAGCAGCAGGGCAGGGGGATCACTCCGGGTCACCGGAGAGCATAATTAAATCCATAAGCAGGCAGCCGCTGCTTTAGCACGGGAATTTTTTTTGCTCTGCACACAATAAAGTAGGGGAGACTTCCCACCGGCCACGTGGTCACCTCCCCGTAATGCATAAAAGGGGCACAAAATAAAATAAAATGACTTAACCC
The DNA here is from genome assembly GCF_964195595.1 of Calonectris borealis. Lineage (NCBI taxonomy): Eukaryota > Metazoa > Chordata > Aves > Procellariiformes > Procellariidae > Calonectris > Calonectris borealis. The sequence continues at coordinate 6,179,030 of NC_134318.1, read as the reverse complement.
CATCGTTTCCCACTATTGCTGCAAATACTCAGTGCCCAGCAGCTCGTCCCGCAGAGCTCAGGTTTTCTCCCCCAGCCCCAAAAAACCGCAGAGGACCCCAGGAGGCAAACACCCGGGGAGCCGCAGATTGGGTGATTAAATGCTTCCATTTTTTCCTCCCCCAGTCAATCGTTCACGGCCATGAATTAAAAAAAAAAAAAAAAAAAGGTCAACGGGAGCTGCGGGCGAGAGCTGCAGCAGGGACGCGGCGCAAACCAGCCGGGGCAGGGAGGCTGCCCAGCCCTGCCGCAGCCCCAGGAAATAAAACACCCAACTCGAATAAAAATTGTCTTTTCTCCCCTCCAGCAGCTCCACAGAAGCTGCCGGCGGGAGGGTGCGTGCCCGGCCCAGCCCGGGGGAGCCCTGGGGGCTGGGAGCGGGGCGGGACGGAGCCGCCCTGCCCTCTGCCGGCTGCGGGCGACCGGCGGGATGCGGGGGGCGGGACGGCGCCGGGAGGGCGGGATGGGGGATGCTGGGTGGGACATGGGATGGCGATGGGAGGGTGGGATGCGGGATGCTGGGTGGGATGCGGGATGGCACTAGGAGGACAGGATGCTGGGTGGGATGCAGGATGCTGGGTGGGAGGGCAGGATGGCACTGGGAGGGCAGGATGCTGAGTGGGACGCGGGATGGCGATGCGAGGGCGGGATGCTGGGTGGGATGGGGGATGCTGGGTAGGATAGCACTGGGAGGGCGGGATGCTGGGTGGGATACAGGATGCTGGGTGGGACGCGGGATGGCGATGCAAGGGCAGAATGCTGGGTGGGACGCGGGATGGCGATGCAAGGGCAGAATGCTGGGTGGGACGCGGAATGGCGATGCAAGGGCAGAATGCTGGGAGGGATGCGGGATGGCGCTGGGAGGGATGCGGGATGGCGCTGGGAGGGATGCGGGATGGCGCTGGGAGGGATGCGGGATGGCGCTGGGAGGGCAGGATGCTGGGTGGGATACAGGATGCTGAGTGGGATGCGGGATGGCGATGCGAGGGCGGGATGCTGGGTGGGATGCGGGATGGTGCTGGGAGGGATGCAGGATACTGGGTGGGATTCGGGATGGCACCGGGAGGGCAGGATACTGGGTGGGATGCGGGATGGCACCGGGAGGGGGGGATGCTGGGTGGGATGCATGATGGGCTGGCAGGACGTGATGCTGGGTGGATGCGGGATGGTGCTAGGAGCGCGGGATGCTGGGTGGGATGCGGTATGGCGCTGTGAGGGTGGGATGCTGGGTGGGATGCGGGATGGTGCAGGATGTGGGACGGTGCTGCCAGGCGGGATGCTGGGTGGGATGTGGAATGCCTCCGGATGGGTGGGATGTTGGGTGGGATGCAGGCTGGTGCAGGATGGGATGCGGGATGCTGGCCAGGATGTATGGCAGCGCCAGACAGGCGGGATGCTGGGTGAGATGCAGGATGGGATGCGGGACAGCACCGGAGGGGCAGGATACAGGACAGCACTGGGTGACCGTGACCAAAAGAGCCCTGGCACCTCTCTGGTGACATGCCAGAAAGCTTCAGCCCAAGAAACCACCCAGCTTCAGCAGGGCTGGTCCCGGAGCCTGGCTGCACCCTCTGGGATCAGGCGCGAGGGTCCTGGGCAGCCCCGTGCCGGTGGGAGGAGGGCATGCGGGCGCCGCTCACCTGCCGGTAGGTGCAGATGATGATTTCTCGGAGGTGGTAGTGCATGGGCGTCATGGTCTCGCTGACGGTGTCCAGAGCCATGTCCACCTCCTTCTTCATCCGGTGACCGTCGGGCAGGAGCTGGACCACCTTCATCACCACCTGGAGCAAGGGCAGAAGCAGCAGGGGCTTCACCGGGTGCCTCCTCACCTCCGTCCCTGCCTGGGAGAGGACGCGGCCCCTCCAAACAAGCAGCTGTGGCTAAGGTAGCAAAAAATGGGCTTAGAGGGGGACCCCGAAAACAGAGTCAGACCCAAGGACTCACCTCGAACTCCCCTTTGGTGTACTTGGCGTCAGGCACGCTGACGATTTCCTCCTCGCTCATCTCGGGGATGCCCTGAGGCGGTCAGAGAGGGCCGGGCCGTTAGGGGCTGCACGGCCCCAGCCCCGCTGCCCAACAGCTGAGCAGAAAGGCAGACCCCGAAGCCAACCCACCAGGACCCCAGGCATCCTCCACCTTCCCTCTGCCTGGGCAGAGAAGACCAAAATTTCACCCCCACCAGCTACTCTGCAAGGAGGGAGCCACATCTCTCCTGTCCTTAACCCTTCGTCCTGGGGTGAGAGCTCTCGGGAAGGGGGTAAAGGCTCACCAGGGATGCACCCACACTTCTGGAGCTCACTGGGGGCTAGGGCATCCACCCCCCTGACCCTCCCCATACTCCTTTTAACCCTCCCACTGTGCCACGGCTGCTGCGGGCTGTGCTGAGCTTCCCTGGCAGCCCCCGCTCCAGCCGGACCCCCAGGGAGAGCTGCAGACCCCAATACCCACATTGAAGTGCCAGAGGGTGAGGACAGCGATGACCATGGCCGTGGTGGTCCTGCCCCGACCGCTAGAGCAGTTGAACACAAAGGCTGCCTGCGAGTCCTCGGCCAGGGCGCTCTTCATCGCCTCCAGCAGCCGGTCAAAGTCCTGCCGGGAGCAAAGCCGGGAGGTTTTTATGGGTGCAGCCCACCTCCCTTCCCCACCATGGGGTCCCCCTTGTCCAGCACCCTCCAGGCTAAAATCCCCAGCTCGCGCCGGATCCAGCAGCCTCCCCTCCAACCCCGGCTGGCCGCAGGCACCCAGGCTCTCCACGCAGCATCTCCTGGGGGACCCTGCCCCAGCGAGCACCCCGCGCTGAGCCTGGACACGCCACCGTGGTCCTGGGGCTGGGTGACACCGAGCACCCAAGTGACATTCACCCCGTGGCAGCAGGGATGGCTTGGGAAGGAGGTGACAGCACCGTCCCATCCCCAGGGTACCTGCTCCTTGGGAGCGCAGAAGTCGGGGATGGGGATGCGGCGGTAGGTCAGCCCCTGGCAGGCGTTCTTCTGCTGGCTGAAGATCTCCTGCGTGGTCAGGCAGCTCTTGAACATCTTCATCTGCTTCTCCGCCTCCAGGTACACCTCCAGCCACTTCTGGCACTTCAACAGGTCGCCCTTCAGGGTAGCCTCTACTTTCTGCCACAGGATGGAGAAACCCTCACCGTAAGACCCGCTCCTCTTAATTTTTTTCAGGATTTTAATTATTTTTTGGCTGATACCCCGCAGCCAACGCAGAACCCCACACCAGGTCCTCGCCACTGCTTCTGCCCAGGACCACGGTCCCCACCATCTTGATGGGAGCCTCAGGAGCACCATTTCTCACCACCCTGGGTAACTCCTCCACGCAGCCGCGCTGCTGCCGGCAGCCAAGCTCCTCCGCTGCCTATCTCCTCCAGAAACCCAGCTGGGAACATCTGCTCTCCTTTCCCCGCGTGCCTTTTACCCTCGCTTTCAAGGCACGCTATAAATTCTTCGGGGGAGGATCTCCGCTTTGCTCTGCCTTTGCAAACTCTTACACAGTGACAGCAAAGTCAGGAGGACCCCCGGATTTTGGCAGTACGATAAAGAGCGGGTCGACCGCTCGCTTTTACATCAGCTGGGCTGTCCCCAGCCTCCCGCAGACACGGAGGGGGCATGAGCCAAGCACAGCACCCGATATGACCACTGCCCCTCATTACCAAAAGAAAAAAAAAAAAACCCAAAACAAGCAGCTCCAGGGGGTGAGGGACTATCAAAACCTGCGGACGTCACCCGCGAGGGCTCCTGGGAGGGGGAGGTCAGCCCTTGCTGGACGGACAGGAGCTCACCTCCAGCTGCTGGGGCGAGGCGGCGGGCACGGGGATCAGCTCCTCCAGGTACCCAGGCTCCCGCAGCGTATAGATCTGCTCGTTCCCCTCCAGGACCGCTTCTTCCCGGAGGTTGATCCAGACGATGCGGGCGTGTTTCCTCTTGGCGTCCGTCAGGTACCGCAGGACGCTCCCCAGGGTCTAGGGGAAGGGGCGAGCAAGGGTGATGGGAGGGCTGGGAGCCTGTTGCGGGCGACCCTGCCCGCTGCAGGGTGCGGGCCCCTCACCTTGGAGCTGGGCTGCGCCGTCCCGTAGATGGGCATCTTGGGCACCCGTCGGAAGTTGGCCACGTTCATCTCCTTGGCGGTGCTCAGCACGTCGGGGCAGAAGCGCTCATCCGCTACCTGCAGCGGAGCAAAGCCTGGGCAAGGGGAGTCCCCCCCTACCCACGGGTTTGCAGGGGGGGTTCCCAGCACACCACCACCTCTCATCCATGATCCCCACTCAGGAGAAGTCTCCAAACCCTTGCAAGCCCAGCAAGCCGGAGCTCAAAGCCGCACGGCCGCGTTTCAAAGGCGGGAGATGCTCTTCTTGCAGCAACACCATGCCAAAGCAGCAGCAAGCCACCGACAGCTCTGGCCTCCTTCCCCCTGCCACAGCCACCCAGAAGCACCAAGAAAGGTGAAGCTGCAGCTAGGCTTGCATGTTACAGGGTGCTCCAGGCTCATGTTACGGGGTACTCCAGCATCCAAGTACCTGGGGCCGGTGGGGCTGGACACATGTGTGTGCACAGGGGGTCTCTGGCCACATGCCCAACCTTGCCAAGGATGCAGGCAGGAGCGAACCGGAGACCCCAACACGGACCTAGAGACCCCAACATGGACCTAAAGACCCCAACATGGACCTAAAGACCCCAAGACTCAGCACCTGCCCTACAACAGGGAAACCCCTCGCTTCTCCCATCCCATCAAACCTCTTTGAGGGCAAGCATCCCAGAAAGGTGCCATTCCCAGGGCACGACGAGGAGCTGCCAGCCCCTACGTGCAGGACGGGTACTCACCAGCACCCGTGTCCCCTTGGTGACGAGGTCCCCAGTGACGGTGAGCTCCGACGAGTTCATCTCCGCCTGCAGCCGGTAGAGCTCGGGGTGCCGACACATCCACCTGCTGAAGCTGAGGGCAAAGCCCAGGGGGTACTGCCGGCGGGGGGCCGGGGGGGACGCGCCGTCAGCCTGGGCTTGCACCCCCCTTCCCGAACGCAACCCACGACCCCACCGAAAAAGCCTGCATTTGCTTGGGAAACTCAGAGGCGGGGATCCCTTCCCTCCCGCTACATGGGGAAGGCAAAAAAAAAAAAAAAAAAAAAAAAAAAGGGCAAAGAAGGGTTTTTTCGGTTGCTAGCGTTTGTTTTGTTTTTTGGTTTGGTTTTTTACCTGCTCATGAAGGTAGTAGTTGAAAGCAATCAAGTAGAAATAGCGTTCCAGGCTCTGCAAAGTCCTCTGAAGGAAATACTCTTTGGTGCTGCTCCCCTGAAAGCAAAGGCAGGTGGGATTCGTGATGCCCAACGCCCACCGGTCCGGCAGCCCCCAGCAGCCCGGGAGGCTGGGGAAAAAACCACACGCTTGGTTTGGGGCCGGCTTAGAAGGGAGACAAGCAAAGAGCAAACAGGCCTGGGGCATATTTTTTTAGGCAGCGGTTTTTTGGAGGGGAAGAGGGGCAGAAATGCCATTTAAGCCGCTCAGAAGGCTTTTTGGCGTATTCATGCTAACTCCACCAAGCTGTTTGTTTGGAAAGAAACCGTTTCCAAATGAGAAGCGGGGGGGGTGGAACTACAAAACCCAATCTGGAATAGTTTTTGATGCTTTTTTTTTTTTTTCTTTAAAGGAAACATTTCAAGTTGTCCATATTAAATGATGCTTAAAGACATAAATTTGCATTTCAGCTCAAACAAAACCTTCCCTTCAGCCCAAGGATGCACCGGGAGCGGTTCCAACCGGACCCGAGTTGCTATCCCCGGGGGGGGATACACTGTCCAGATGCTAACGGGAGACCCAAAGCCAAGGGGAGGGGGTTGGTCAATGCAAGGTCCTGCCCCCACCCCGGCCACCTCCGTGGCCTTCGGCCAAGATGCTCGGGCAGCAGCATCCCTGGGGAAAGAGGTCCCCGTGCCAGCGATGCCGCAGGTAGGGATGCAGAGAGCCTGCAGGAGACATCACCTCCCAGCCCCATGCTCCGGGTCATGCAAGGAACGGTCAGGGACCTCTCAGGGACCCCCCTGTCTGCCTTCAGAGCCCAGCGGGACCCTCAGGACCCGCTCCAGGGTCAGCAGCTCACAGGGGGTGGCAGACCCCAAAATGAAGGGTGACAAACTTAAGTAAGAGCAAGACGAGCTGCTTAATTAGAGACATAAAGCACACGCCCTGTAAGATCCTCCATTTCCAAGTGTCTCCTCTTTCCCTTCATCCCCAGAAGCATCACCATGCCTAAGTAAGCTGGCTTCAAGCAAGCTCTCCTCCTCCTCATCTTCGTCATTACCTCCCCAAACCAGGCGCTTGCCCCAGCGCGGTTATCTCCTCCCGGGGACAGAAGCTCAAACCTGCGGGATTTTCCATAATTCCCAAACCACCCCCACGCTGCCTCGGGGCAGGGTTTGTACATCCGAGCATCCCATCCAACAAATTAACCCGCAATGCCGGCACCAGCAAAGGAGCACCCGGCACGGGGTCCGCGAGCATCCCTGGAGAGCCCGCCGGGACCCCCTGCCCGGGATACGATGGAAAGTCCTATAAGATGGGGCTGTATACGTAGGGGGGTGGGCTTGGCGAGCGGGCTTGCGCATCTCTGACATTACGTGGTTGACTCCTGAATATTTACTTGTTCTTCGCAAGAGAAATCTGGGCCGCTGTCATTTCTCAAGAGGCAGGGCCGCGGGCTTTGCTTTGGAAACTCAAAACAAAGCCTGCGAGGACGGAGCCGGGTTTGCCGGCGGCACCGCCGACGGAGCGGCATTTCTCCCCAAGCGCTTGGGTTCCTGCAATAAAACCCAGCCCTGCGCTCTCACCCAAGGTAAATCTTTTAATATTCCCCTTAAATAAGCTTTGGATGAAAAGGGGGATGGTCCACTTGTGTTTTCAGCCCTGGAGAGCTGGGTACCACGGGGGGTCTGGCTGTGGCTCAGCTTCCCACGCCAGGATGCACTTACCCCTGCATCACCATCGCTTGAGGACTGAAATCTCCACTTTTACCCTCAACACAGGGCAGAAACCCACAGTCCAGCGTGAAATCATTCCTCCGGGCCCAGAAAAGCCCTTCCTCTCCCCAAAAGCAAGCAGGGCTCCACTGCCTCTCCCAGCAAAGCCCCCCGGTACCACCTGCAGCCCCTCCAGCTCTACCAAGCCCAGGCTGGTTTTTCGATGGCCGAGCATCAGCCCCTCTCCCCTCCTCATCCTCCCCCCCCAGCACATTTTCCTGGCCCCTCGCCATTGTTTAAACCTGCTCTCGCTCCGTGCAGACTTCAAATAAACACTCCTCGTCGCTAATTTACGGCAGTCCCCCGGCCGTTTTGTTTCCCCGGCCTCGAGGATGACATAGAGCAGCCTTCCTCAGCGGGGAAGAGTCAGGGAAAGGCTTCGGGGCAGCGGGAAAATCCCCTGCCCTGTGCCCAAGCTTTCCCAGCTATACAGGAGAGTATCTGCCATCATCGAGCAGCACCGAACATACCCAAATCCGCCCTAAAAAGGAGGTAAAATTTGGCGCTTACCACTAAATGCCAAAAAAGCACCACTAAAGGCTTTCTCTTCCCCCCAGTTAATTATTTTTAATCACACTTTTCTGCTCCAGCCTGCTTTAGCTGCACAGCGCCTGTTTTTAGATTGCCCTTTACAACCGGCCCCGACACTTCCACTCTGCATTCACCACGTAAATGGGAAAATTAATCTCCAAAAAGGCTGGGATCGGGGCAGCGTTTCCATCTGAGCACTCTCTCCATCCATCCATCGCCTGGTGAGGAGGTCCCCGGTCAGAGAGGGACAACCATGGTTTTCCAGCGTGGAAAACCACCCTGATGGCTTTTCAAAGCAAAGGGGGTTGGAAAAAAAAAAATCTACAGATAGAAAAGCTTGACCTTGACTATATTTGCAGGAAAACCTCTAAGCAACGATCCCTCCCAGCTCCCGAGGACTTTTACCAGCCAGGCTGGTATGGATTTTCCAATTTTAGAGCTGACGAAACTAGGGCACGGGATATTATTTGCCCCTGAGGTCATCTACCAGAAGCAGCGGCGAAGCCCAAAACGGCCAGCTTTCCCCCGAATCCCAGCCTGCTCCATTTTACGGCTCTTAAATAATTGGGGAGGGGAAAGGAAAAAAAAAAAAAAAAAAAAAAAGCAGCTCTACAACCTTCCAGGTTCCACGTCCCTGGGAAATTTCCAGCTCACAGGAAGCTTCAGTTTTCCAGAATTTACATTCTTCTCATCCCCGCACAAAAACAGCTCGATAAATTACCCCGCAGAGAGCAGGCAGCTTGCATCCCAGCGATCCTCTAATTAATGTACCTGGATCTGATAGTCCTCCCCGATCCCTTCCAGCTTCTTCTTGTACTCGTAGATGGCTTCCTTCATGTCGTGCATCTCCGAGCAGCAGGCGATGGCACTGTCCACCTTGCGAGGAACAAAGGGAAAGCTGCTCAGCGAGCCCCGGATCGGGGGGGAGACCGACCTCACCCCCTCCCACCCACCCTGCCAGGTGTTTCACCGGCACCCCCTTACCTCCTCAACTATCTGCTGGCCTTTGGGGACCACCTCGATAAAGGTCTGGATGACTCGAAGCCTGTCCCTGGGAGATGTTTTAGGCGGGTGGGGGAGACTGGTGTGGGAGAAGAGGGAGATCAAACCAGCCCTGGGGGCACAGCATCCCCCCCCACCCAAGCCCCAGGGGCTGCCCAGCTTACTCGGGCTTCTGGGTGACTCCTCGGTGGTGGTGGAGGACAAGCGTGCCCATGGCCATGGCCAGGTTGGTCCTGCCCACACCGGTTTGGCAGCCGAAGAGCAGCGCCGGCGGGGGTCTGCCAGGGTCCCGCAGCAGGAGGCTGGGGCTCTCCTAGGAGGGAGGGACAGAGGGATGGGGACCATGGGGGCATCCAGGTAATGGCCAGGGTGGAGGCGACGGCCCTGCCCAGGCACAGAGGGGTGGGTGGCATCTCCCCTTTGCTCAGGGGACGGCGTGGATGGACCGGGACAGCACAACAGGAGGTCCATCCACTGCGTCCCCACACCCTCCCCGGCTGCCGTCAGACACTGGCCTGTCCGCCCCACCAGAGATGTTCCCACCACCCGTCCCCAAGCCGCTGAGATTTCATTTCCCAGGCTAAAAAAAAAAGAGAAGCCCCTGTCATCGAAAGCCTTTGCACCAAATCCAGATCATTTGCCCCTGTACTGGGCACTGCTGAGGCCGCACCTCGAATCCTGTGTTCAGTTTTGGGCCCCTCACCACAAGAAGGACATGGAGGTGCTGGAGCGTGTCCAGAGGAGGGCAACGAAGCTGGTGAAGGGCCTGGAGCACAAGTCTGATGGGGAGCGGCTGAGGGAACTGGGGGTGTTTAGCCTGGAGAAGAGGAGGCTGAGGGGAGACCTCATCGCGCTCTACAACTACCTGACAGGAGGTTGTAGCGAGGTGGGGGTTGGTCTCTTCTCCCAAGTAACCAGCGATAGGACGAGAGGAAATGGCCTCAAGTTGCATCAAGGGAGGTTTAGATTGGACATGAGGAGAAATGTCTTTACTGAAAGAGTGGTCAGGCCTTGGAACAGGCTGCCCAGGGAAGTGGTGAAGTCACCATCCCTGGAGGTATTGAAAAGACGTGTAGATGAGGCGCTTGGGGACATGGTTTAGTGGGCATGGGGGTGTTGGGTTGATGGTTGGACTTGATGATCTTAGAGGTCTTTTCCAACCTGAATGATTCTATGATTTCTCCCAAACGCGTTTAGGGAAGAACCACCTGCACAGGGATGCTGGGAGGTGGTGAGGGATGGTCACCTCCAGCCAGGGGTAGGGACAAGCAGCTGGACAACATGGACTTCTCCAGCAGGGTCTACAGCAACGGGAACGGGATGCAACTGTGGGTACAGGCATCCTCTAACGGGCAGCATCAAGCCAAAAGCAGGGGAAGATGCTCTCAGAGAGTCACACTCCCCGACGTGGCATCCTTGCCCAGGCACGGGAGCAAATCCCAACCCAATGTGGCCCTGAGGACCAGGCACATTTGCTCGGCTCACCCTGAGGAAGCGGATGAAAGCATCGAACTGCTCCTCCAAAGGGGCTCCCTCGGCGGGCAGGGGCAGCCGGTGGTACCTGCCGGGCACAGGGACAGCCCTCGTTAGGAGGACAGGGCCGTGGGGGGACTTCGTCCCCACCACAGTGCAGGACACGTGGCTTAAGAGGGTCTCAAGAGGAAAGGCAGCCCAGCTTGCAAAAGCAAAGCCACCGACCACGTGTGAGGAGGAGGAAGAGCACCTGTAGGAGGGCAGGAGGAAGATGGGTCTGCGGTAGACCTCCTCCGTCACCTGGATGTCCTCCTCGCACTGCACCCGCACGGCGTGGGGCTCGTCCCGCAAGCATTCGATGTCGTTGTAGACGTAGTAGACGCTCTCGCTCAGCTGCGCGAAGTCATGGATCTAGCGGAGATGGCGACCGCCGTCAAAACCCGCGAGGCACCCACCACCTCCGACAATCCCTCTGCTCATCTTTGAGCCGAGGGGGGATACATATACCCCGTTATCGCTGGGGTGATGATCCCCCGCTCCCGTCCCACCTCACCTCCTTGCGGATGGCCAGCTCCAGGCTCTCTGCCCGCAGTCCTCGTTGCAGGCGCTGGAGGTTCTCGTGGAGGTTCTCCTTGCCCCGGGGGGTGTAGGACACAAAATCCCCTTCCAACCGCAGGAAGACCACGGGTTCCTCGCGGACGCAGAAGAAGACGCACTCCTGCGAAGAGGAAGAAAGGCTGCCCAAAAGCTCTCCTGCCTTTTTCCACCCCAATTTCCAGCCTCCCACCAACCTTGTGGCCCTCTCTCTGCAGCTTCTGCAGCACGAGCTTGAAGCCGTTGAGGCTGGGTTGTCCCATGCCGAACACGGCGTAACCTCCTTTGGCTTGTCGGAAATTGGGAGCGCCACAGCTGCCGGTAGTGTTCAAGACGTCTAATTTGCCGTATACATCCCTGACCATGAAATATTTCCCCTGAAAAACAAGATGGGTAGAAAGAAGATGGGGAATACGCGGATTTGAGCAAGGAGGCTTGAACGCACCTGGGAAGAAAAGTGGCTTTTTCTCGACAATCTTCAAAATTAGCCCCAAAAATCCTTGAGGTTCCCAAAGCCCAGGCTGAAATGGGTTTGGCACGGGGTGGTGGTGATGGTCACCTGCACAAGGTAGTGTTCCAGTGTGGCCTCGGAAATGCGTCCCACCGTATAGTTGGCCTTCAGCAGGTCATCGTGGATCTGAAATTCCTCCCTGCAGTTGTACCTGCAAAAACCACGTGCGGGCGGGCAAAGGCAAAAAATAATGGCATAGGTAAAGATTCTTAAAAAAAAAAAAAAAAAAAGCAATATATAGGGAAGATGGTGCAAAAAAAAAAAAGAGGTCTGGAAACGGCAGCAAGGGGATGCAAGAGGCTGCCAAGGACTTACGTGATGACCACGGGCGCCACTTTGTTGGTGATGATGGACTTGGCCTTGTTGTTGTGGAGCCCCAGGGTCTGGAAGGAGTGGATGCTGAGGGAGCGCTGGTCCTCCATGCTGCCGTCGCCCGGCGCCCCGCTCTCCAGGGGGGATGCCGAGACTGCCTGCTGCGCCGCGCTGGCGGTCGTACCCATAATCCGCGGGCGGCTGCGCCGGGACGGGGAGGTGACCGCGGGGAAAACAAGGAGAGAGGGAGGGGGAGGAGGAATTTTTTTTTTTTTCAGCTGTTCCTGTTTTAGGAAGGGAAAATCCCGGGCGGGTGCCGGCTCACCCAGCCCTTTCCCCCCAGCTCCTGCAAAGGGCTTTCTTCCTCCCTGCCCGCCATGCGGCTCCCTCCATCAAGGAGGGTCCGGACCCGGAGCAGCCAAAAGTGGGGCTGGGGAAGTCAGGGGAGGGGAAAAAAGGCAAAACGCTGGATCCGGCCCCCCCAGATCTGCTGAGTCAGCAGATGGCACCGCAGAGGGCCCCAGCAGCTCCCCGTCACAGCACAGCCCTTAACCTCATCCTCCGCTTTCGCAGCACCCCTAAACCACTCCAGGGTCCCTCCCCAGGCGGAAAACGCTCGTACACCAAGGAAAATTTACTAAATATTTAGTAATTTTGGATTTAGGAGCTGCCAGCGTGCCTGGAGCAGCGAGTGAGGCTGGGGGGGGTTGCTCCCCGGTCCAGGCTGTGCATGCATGTGCGTGCACACACGCGTGTCGATGCACGTGCAAGCAGAGGAGGAGTCGGGGGGCGGGGGGGGGTGTGAAGCGCCCACATGTGATTTTGCAGCCTCAGAAGCTGTGGGAGGCAGCAAGGAGGAAAAGTGTCTCCCCCCCGCACCAATAAATAATCCTGCAGTGGTGAGAAACCCCGATTGCACCGGAGGAAGGAGGCAGCGGGCTGAGGGAGTTCCTCCAGCTATTCAGGAGCAAATCTAAAGCAGCCGGTTATTCCCATACTGGAGGAGCACCCTTTCCCCCAGGGCAGGTGGGGGACCCCAAAAGCAGACACACACCCCCCCCAAGCCCATTCCCAGGGAGCTCATCCCTAAACAAGGATGAAAGCAAAAGGGCCAGCCTGGGGGGTAGCGGGGGGAGCCGGCGGTGGCCAGGAGCATCCTGCCACACTCCAGCGGTCCAGGACAATGCGCCGACTGTCTGCGCCAGCCAGGGCCGCATCCTGGTAACCAAATGAAGCGAGAGATGCCAAGGAAAAAAAAAAAAAAAAAAAAAAGAAATCTCTCTGCCCACCCCTACCGAGACGGTCCCCAATAAAATCTCCTTTGTACTGCTGCTGCATGATGGGGAATAACCCTGGCAGCATCCAAAGGGGGACGGTACCTGCTCGGTGGCGATGCACAGCGCTGGGAAACCAGGGGTGGCTTTAACCCAGCCCTACAAATGCTTCTCTTGCCTCGCAAGCAGTACAGGATCAGTCCCTTACTGCAATCCCAGGGAATGCGATGCCCCCAGCAGCTGCAAATGCTTCAAGGAGGGGAAAAGCCTCCGGAAAATGTGCTATTTCGAGACGGCCATGCCCCGGCACAGATTTTTCCCCTCCTCCCCATCTTCCTTCCCTGCTCTGCAGAAAACTTGTTGCTCTACCGTGAATTTTCTGCACCATTAGGCAGCCTGGTTTCTTTTACATGCGAGAGAAGGGGGAAAAAAAAACCCAAAAAAAACCAAAACAGCTGTTTCAGGCCAGTGCCATTTCTCCAAGTCCCCTTAGGCTTTTCTTTCACATAAACACTGTTGGGGCAAAAACAAAGAAAAAAAAAAAAAAAGAAATATATGTAGGGAGGTTTTGAGTCTCGTGGTTTTGGAGAGCTCAGCCAGCAAGCAGGAGGGGGGCGTTCAGCCAGGATGGTTTTTTTTTTCCTTATTTTGCTCAGAATCGATGCATCTTTTCAAAAGCAGCCGGCGCAGCCCGATGAGCTGTACCGATCCCTCTGGGTTTACTCCAGCATCCCTGTGCCGGGGGATGGAGACTCACCCCCCAACTTGCAGGCAGACGCAGGCAGCTTCTGCATTTCCTTCGTCCTTTTCCCCCCCTCCCCAGTCACCCACCTTCACCGTAAATCCCCCAAGGATATTTTTTTTTGCCCGACAAACCACACCGGCAAATAACAGATATAAAAGACGCCGGGCAGATTTGGATATGATCTTTCAAACCACAAAATGAATGGAGAGAGGAAAACGCATTTCAGCGTCTTTCCCCCCTCGTTTGGGCGGGCAAAAGCAAGCATCTTCTTGAAAGGTACCAAAATTACCCAAAATGGGTGCTCTGGGCAACCACGGGAACTGCTCTAAAAAGCCACGGGAAGAGGGAAGCACTGGTGTTATCCGTACGGGAGCAGCTATTTACTGGTACCGCCGCATCCGATGGGAGCGGGATGGCTTACACCCTTCCCCAGTGCCCAACCTGCAAGCTGGGAGACCAAATGGGATGGGTGGGGAAGCAAAACCCTATCCCAGGAAACCAGATAAAATGATCTTGCCTGAAAATCCTTCCAAAAATCGCTGGTGGCTGCGAGGAGAAGAGATGCAACGGAGCCACCATCACAGGCCAGCCAAGGCGGGCAGGAGCCCAGGGACCAGCCTGGGAGGGACCAGCCCACCAAAGGGCTCTGGGTTACCCAAATATCAGGGTTTTTTTCCCCCCCAATAGTTGAACACAGTTAGCAAACACTAAGCAGGTGCTTAGGCAGGCAACTTACTCTTAAAATAAAAGTAGTTCTATTATTTTACCTGTATTTTAAAGAACACCACTGTATCCGACGTCTCACCCTGGCGCGTTAAGATCTGAGTTACCCTAAAAAAAAAATCAGCCAACCTGGTGGGGCTTTGCTCTGTTTTCATGCCACTACGAGAAGTTAGGATGCTAGGAAGTGGTCCGCATGGATTTTACGATGGCATTTGCCATCAGCCGGGGTGAGCCGGTTTTGAGCATCCCCCCCCCCCTTGTATTTAGGGGTTTCCTTTCTAGGAGAGAGAGGATGCAAAGACGAAACCCCCTGTACAGCATCCTTGCCTCCTGCCTGCATCTTCTCCCCAGGGCGAGGGGCACAGGGACAAACCCCAGAAATACCCAGCCAGCTCATCCCCTCATCTCAGGGACTTAAAAGCCAAGCCCGAGATAAACTGTGGCCGTGGCTCGTTAACAAAGAGCCCATTTTCTCCCCAGCCACAAAAAGGACCGACACCCTGCAAGGGCACATCCCGCCCGAACAAACCGGCACTGTTCTTCTCCAGGTGTTTTGCCTAAATTCAAAGCTCCAGCAGCCTCCGGTTAATTATTCTTGCTGCCTAACGAGAAAACGAAGCTTATGGGTGTGCAACGTATAGATGCTTCCCTTTCCCTGTAGACCTTCTCCCAGCACGGCCAGCCCCACCGAGCCCAGGGTGGATGGGGAACACCGGAGGAGCCGCAGAGGACACCGGGATGCTGCTGGAGCATCCCAAGAGACGACGCGCGGACTCTGCGGCCTCTCCCACGTAAGTCACGATGATGTACAGTGCTCAGCCCCCCACCTCCCCGTCTCGTAGAGCCGCTCCTCTCCCCCGCCGCCCAGCACGGGGGTTATTCCTGCGCCCGGGGACCTGGCGAGGACTCAAAGCCGGAGCAAACAATGGACTAAATATAGCGGGGGGCGGCCGGGCTGCAGCTGCAGGATGCATCTGCCCCGGCCGCCGCGATGAGGAGGAAGCGTGCACTTGCCCAGCCGCCTCATTGTCAGCAGGAAATAAATCAAATAAATCTCCCTCCGTGAATCCTCAGGTTATTTTATAGTTTGCTTTTTTATAAATAAAATGCAAAGCGATGCAAAGCCCTTTGGGAAGCAGCAGCAATTGCAACGTCCTCCTAACGCATCCATCCCTCCCATGGGCACGGGGCAGCCCTAGCAGCTTTTCGGCACCGAGCCGGCACGGATGCATCCGCGAGGGACCGGGGGGCACCCGGCACCGGCGACCCGAGCAGGGAGGCAGGAAACACCACGGCGACCGGCAGGAAGCCCCAGCGCTGCCGGAGGGGCATCACCGAACCCCGGAGGAAACGCTGGAGCCGAGCCCCCCGCCCCAGCGTGCTCTTTAACCCTCTTTTTCAAAAAAACAGTGAAAATAAAATAACACACAAACAGCAAGCCCTTTGCCGGGGGAGTCTGCATGTGTCAGGAGTTATCCCGGAGCAGAGGCTGCGTGGGAACCGGGCTCCTGTTGTTCCAGGTGATGCCGGAAGGAAGCAGCTTGGCTTATTAAAAAGAAAACATAATAAAACAAAAAGGAAAGGTGAGAAGTAACATATTAAGTCGTGGTTTTATTTGAAACGCCTCATTCGCCCGCCGAGCTGCCAGGGTGAAATAAGGCAAGGAAGCAATGCGACCCAAAATGCCTTAAACCAACCCAAAAGCGCTTTGCAATGGGGAGGAAAAGGCTCTGGAAAGCCAACTTTGCAGCAGGCAGCTCTGATTTTACAAGTCTTGATTGCGTTGTTATTATTTTTAAACAAGAAAAGCAACCTCCCTCCACTCTCACGGGCTCCGGGCTCCTCGGACAGCCAGCGCCGATGGCCAAAAATACAACTAAATAAGCAGCGCTTCCTAGAAAGTACAGAGGTATTTCTCAATCGGGCCGAGATCCATGCTGCCGATCCCCTGCATGCCCTGTGCTCCACCGCCGGCATCTGCCAGGGAGGGAGGGAAAACATCAGTGGGATGCCTTCTCCCAAATCCAAGCAGGAACGCCGGGATAACCAGGACCCGGCGTTTCACACCCCCTCCCCAAGGCGCTCCTGCCTTTTGGCAGAAAACCGAGCGCCACATCCCCGTCCTCCACGTGACCAACCCGCCTTTAGCTACTTGATTTAAAAGTCCCTGAAGTCAGGGAAAGCTGTTTGAGACGGGGCGGGGGGAGGGAAGACGACATCCAGGCATGTCACCCCAGAAATGGGGGTGTGACTCTGCACCCCGCCGCGGAGGCAGCCATTGATGGGGAGGATGCTGGTATCCATTGGGAGGTACTGGGAGTGGTACCCAGGCTGCAGCCCCCCGTCCCCAGACCTGATTTAGAGTGAATTATTAATCAGCGGTGTCAAACCTTCCTCGCTAAGCAAAGCCTGGGCCATGCACGGGAGGAATTCAGATCTAAACGTGAGTATCTCGTTAGCAGGATAGAAAACAGACGTGGCTTTTTCGGCTGAGCCGCCTCGACTTTGCACAGAGCCCACCTGTAATGGCTAACAGCAGCCCAGGTGCAGGTTGCCCATGGGATGAGCAGCTACCGCATGCACCCTCTCCCCTCCAAAAAACTCCTTTACTGCCCTTTTTAAAGACCCCCGGCAGATCCCCTCGCACATCACGCCGGTCCCTGGGGTGCTGCTTCGCAGGGCCGAGAGGCGGCTGACGGACACGCAGGAGATGCTCGGGCTGCCTGATGTTTAAGTGAGGGGTTTTATCAATGAGCATCAATGGAAAGAGGAACAAAGCCCTGATTTGCAAACGCCAGCGCTGCCGGTTCTGCCGTCAGCTCGCTGCCAGCGGTTTCAAGGTCTGCGAGCATGCTTACTGAAGAGTTTCCTTTCAATAGTGCAAAGAAAAAAGAAAAAAAAAAAAAAAGCCATAAAGGATGGAGATAAAGGCCGGGGGCATCTCCAAAGAGACGACCGTCTTGCGGAGGAGCTTTCCTCCGACACCAAATACTTCCCGACTCGCCAGAAAATACCACGGCCCCACGCCCAAACCCCCTCCACCAAATTTTTCACCCTGTGCTATTTCCACCTCCTCCCCGCAGGAGATTTTGCGGCGTGACCCCATGCCGGCCGGCAGGTCCCCGAGGGTGGGGACCCTGGGGTGGCACCCAGAGCGCAGCACCCCGCTCCCAACCCCGGGAGGCTCAGCGCCACGAGAAGCCCGGCCAGGGCGTTTCGGGAAAGCGAGGGCTATGATTTTGTGCTATTCATAGCTAACCACCGGCTTCCCTCCCGACGGGGAAGGCTGGCGGAGCAACGGGACGGCTCCATTTACACGGGGCTGCTTTGCAAAGCTGCAGACCACACCTTTTGCAACACAAGCAGCACCTTATGTGCGCCCGCACCCGCCGTCGCCCGCGCCTTCGCGCGCTCGGTGCTTTGGCGTGCGGTGGCGTGTGGAGCTCGCTTTCCCGGGTTTCTCTTCTCCCTCACCCTGCTCTTAAATAAAGCAAAATCAAGCAAAAACGTGGGGGTATTTGCTCACAACAGAGACCTGCCGGTTATTTTTAGGCTCCGTGTCATTCATGCAAAGACATAATCACTTCCTGCCTTCCAGGAAGGAAATGTCCCACCACCGCTGCCTGCATGCCTGCTCCCTCCACATGCAATGCCTGCACGCTCCCAGCAAGACCACCCCAAAACCTGCTGCCCCCCCACACCCGGCGTCGGTAACGACCAGGACACAGCGTGGGATGTCACAAATGCCACAGTCCTCAGCGCTGCGGGGAAGAGAGGTGGTATTCACCGCTCCCCCGGCGCTAAGAGGAGTGATGCACCGGGGAAAGCGTAGAGGAAAGGGTCCGGAAAAGCCCGGCAGCCATAGGAAACCCAGCCTGGATGCAGTTTCTGGAAGTTTTCAGCCCCGGCAGCTACAGATGCAGAGCAGGAGCTCAGCGAGAACAGGCAGCCTGTCCTCCCAGGACATCCTCCGCGTCCCAGGTGACACGGCAGACACGGTGACTCTGCACTAACATGCCAGTGGGAAACCCAACGCTGAGTGAGCCCAGGTTTCCTCCTGTGCTCCCCAAACACGAGGCTGCAGAGCCAAACCCCAGATCGGGATGCTCCCTGAACCGGGAAGGAACTACGGTTACATCCATTCCTCTTCCTCCTCCATCTTCATCCTTCTCTATCCCGCAGCTCCCCGTTTCAGAGCCAGCTTTCCAGATGGCTTCTGGGGGCGTAACGGAGGCAGCCAAGGGATGCAAACCCCAAAACTCACTTTGAGGCACTCCGGCCGCAGCGGGCATGGCTGGCACCAGCAGCCGGCCACGCTGGGCTCCTGGCCGGGGTCAGCCTCCCGCAGGGCTGGCTTCCAGGCAGCGAGAGGGAGAGAAAAGCCGCTTTTAAATAAGAAACGGGACTGCAAAGGCACAAGAGGACGCCGCGGGGCGGATGCTGGGCCTCAAAACTAGTTATCCATCTATTTTCTAGAGGTTTAAAGCACAGCGTTCCTGCGGATAAACCCTCCTGGCCGGGGTTTGGGTACCTCATGCCCACCCTGTGGGGTTTCTGTTCCTGGGGCAAAAGAAAGCTTCCTCCCATCGGCCCCCCACCTTGGGTCTGGGGCGAGGGGACCCCTACCCAACAAGCACCCCGGACCCAGCGGGAGGAAGGCTGCTCCCAGCAGCGGCACCTGCATCCCTCTCCCAATATGGGGGTGGGGGGTGGCAGCAAACCCCCCCCCAGGGGTGGCGCTGGGAAGTGGGGGGGCTCCCACGCCGAGCCTTGCCCCTCCATCCCCTTCCCCACGCACCCAGCTGGGAAATGAAACACAGTCCCCCCGCGGCGAGGGGATGAACGGGGGAGCCGGCCCGGGGCGGGGGGGGTTGCCCGGCCCCCGGGGGGGATGCTCGGTCCCGGGGGCGGGGAGGGATGCCCGGTCCCGGCCCGGGGGTGGGGGGGGATGGCCGGGCCCGGTGGGGGTGGGTGCCCGGTCCCGGGGGGGATGCCCGGCCCCGGGGGGGGGGGATGCCTGGTCCCGGGGGGGGATGCGGTACCTGGCGGCGGCTCCGGGCTCAGCTCCCGCGCCGGGCTGGCCGCGCCGTCGGGCGCCCCATGGGGGCGGCGGGAGCGGGGTGGCGGGAGCGCAGCCCCGCGGCCGCCCCGACCGCCGGAGCCTCGGCGGGGGGAGGAGGCGGAGGCGGAGGCGGAGGAGGGGCAGCGCTGCCGCTCGGCCCCTCGCCGCGCCCCCCGGCTGCCGAGCACCGCCCCCCGCCCCGGGACAGCCCCCCCCCCCGGGGCCCGCCCCGCCGTGGTGCCCCAGCGCATTGCACCCCCCAGCCCCGCGGGGACCCCCCGGCCACAGCAGCGGCCCCCTCAGGGACCCCCTGGCATGCAGCACCCATCCCCCCGGAGACCCCCTGGCATGCAGCAGCTTCCAACCACAGCACCCATCGCCTCAGAGACCCCCCGGCGCACAGCACCCATCTCCCCAGGGACCCCATGGCACACAGCACCCCCCAGCCACAGCACCCGTCCCCTCGGGGACCCCCAGCACACAGCACCCCCCAGCCACAGCACCCGTCCCCTTGGAGACCCCCAGCACACAGCACCCCCCACCCACACCGATCCTTCACAACCTGGTGACAACCCACTGGGACAGACATGGGACTGGCAGATGCCACCACCCCAGCCAGGTTCAGAAGGACAACAGCAGTTTTGGGAGCATCAGGGCACGGCCTGCACCTCTCAAAGCCAAAACGCCCTTTTTCTCCCCAGAAATGGGGGGAGGAGGGGGTGATGGGGGCCAGGGCAAAGGATGCTGCTGGATCCAGGCTGGGACTGGTGTAGGGGGCCTGTGGGGAGCCCCTGCCCCTGCACTTTATCACGCCAAGGGGGATTGCTCCCCAAAACTCACATGGGGAAAGTAAAGGTCCAGCACTCGCTTCTGCAAGGCCTCGGCCCAGCTTTTAAAAGCAGGCTGAGAGCTGAAGCTTACAGAGGAATCTGCGCTTTCTCCTAATTTTAAGCCTCCTTGCAGCCTGCTGGAGACGGACCCCCCCAGCCAGCCCCAGCACATCTCCTTTCCCCCACGCTGTTGGACAGGCGGGTCCCAGGGCTCTTAACCGCCAGTAGGGTGGGAAGCGGCTGCCCTAAGCAGGGCTGGGTACGTAGCATCCCCTTCACATCCCAAACACAGCTGGTTACAGCAGCCTGGCCTAACAGCCACCCATCTGCAGAGCCTCCACGCTTGGTCTTCCCACCTTGCAGGAGGCATTCAGGGTATAGAATCATAGAATCATAGAATCATAGAATCATTAAGTTGGAAAAGACCTCTAAGATCGTCGAGTCCAACCGTCAACCCAACACACCACGCCCACTACACCATGTCCCTAAGGGCCTCATCTACACGTCTTAAATACCTCCAGGGATGGTGACTCCACCACTTCCCTGGGCAGCCTCTTCCAAGGCCTGACCACTCTTTCAGTAAAGACATTTCTCCTCATGTCCAATCTAAACCTCCCTTGGCGCAACTTGAGGCCATTTCCTCTCGTCCTATCGCTGTTACTTGGGAGAAGAGACCAACCCCCACCTCGCTACAACCTCCTTTCAGGTAGTTGTAGAGCGTGATGAGGTCTCCCCTCAGCCTCCTCTTCTCCAGGCTGAACAACCCCAGTTCCCTCAGCCGCTCCCCATCAGACTTGTGCTCCAGGCCCTTCACCAGCTTCGTTGCCCTCCTCTGGACATGCTCCAGCACCTCCATGTCCTTCTTGTAGTGAGGGGCCCAGAACTGAACACAGGATTCGAGGTGCGGCCTCACCAGTGCCCAGTACAGGGGCACGATCACCTCCCTGCTCCTGCTGGCCACACTAGTTCTGATACAGGCCAGGATGCCGTTGGCCTTCTTGGCCACCTGGGCACACTGCCGGCTCACGTTCAGCCGGCTGTCGACCAGCACCCCCAGGTCCTTTTCCTCCGGGCAGCTTTCCAGCCACTCTTCCCCAAGCCTGTAGCGTTGCCTGGGGTTGTTGTGGCCGAAGTGCAGGACCCGGCACTTGGCCTTGTTGAACCTCATACATTGGCCTCGGCCCATCGATCCAGCCTGTCCAGGTCCCTCTGCAGAGCCTTCCTACCCTCCAGCAGATCAACACTCCCGCCCAACTTGGTGTCATCTGCAAACTGACTGAGGGAGCACTCGATCCCCTCGTCCAGAACATTGATAAAGATATTGAACAGGACCGGCCCCAGTACTGAGCCCTGGGGAACACCGCTCGTGACCGGCCGCCAACTGGATTTAACTGCGTTCACCACAACTCTCTGGGCTCGGCCGTCCAGCCAGTTTTTTACCCAGCGAAGAGTGTACCTGTCTGAGCCGTGAGCCGCCAGCTTCTCTAGGAGAATGCTGTGGGAAACGGTGTCAAAGGCTTTACTGAAGTCCAGGCAGACCACATCCACAGCCTTTCCCTCATCCACGAGGCGGGTCACCTGGTCATAGAAGGAGATCAGGTTGGTCAAGCAGGACCTGCCTTCCAGGAACCCGTGCTGGCTGGGCCTGATCCCCCGGTGGAGAGGGTGTAGACCTGGAGGCATCCTCTGAAACATCAGGGTAGCTCCAGGTCCCCAGGTCTCAGAGCAATCCCTCCTTGCTTGGGCCGTGCAAATGCCCTGGGGGAACAAGGCTGCTGCCCACCCAGCTGCTCCCCAGCACGTGCAGGTGCTGTGGGGGGTTCCTGCGACGGCTCTGCCAGTACCAGCGGGGCCACCATCAAGCTCTGCTCATCTTCTGCCAGTTTCCATCACAGCACAGAGTAAAGCCATGAGAGAACTTCAGGCTTCCCTCCTTGCCAACAGGCATCGCACTTATTCTGCCGCCGCAGAAAGATGCCATTTTAGCCAATCCATTAAAACCCAATTCCTTCAGCTCCTCACTGCCTTCCGCCATTTCATTCGGGTTGACCTCTGAGCCCTCAGAGGACCCCACCTAGGAGGACCCCCCACCCCACCTCCCCCAGAGACCCCCGACGCCCCGGCGCTACAGCCTTGCTCGCACCCAGCACCACCCACGGCTGCTGCGCCGCTCCGGGAGGCGTCGCCAAATAAATGTTTATAGGACACCAACAAGTCGAAGGAAAAAGAGAAAAACGGCATTAACGCGTTCACCGGCGCTGGGAAGGAGGGCCAGGAATGTAAACGCAGCCCAGAGGCAGTCCGAAAATGGTAACGGCTGGAAAGCAGGGCTGGAAAGTTTGTTAATCGGGATCCTAGACACTAGCCAGGCTCCCGGCCTTCGGCTCGGCCAAAATACCCTCTATTCCGCCTAATTTTACAGCCGAATGCCACAGGGCAGACCCCAGCAGAGTCGCAAGCACAGACAGCAGCTACTCCAGTTTAAAACTCCAGTCAAGAGCTATAAATCCAACCAAGGTTTCATTCATCCCGCTGCACGTGGAATTACCCCGGTTTAGTTCGTTTACAGCTCGCTATCAATTAAGAGCTTCAGTCCTAGACTGAAATTTTTTTTTGTTTTTTAAATTCTCCATTTTTAGCTCCCAAATTAGCATCTAGAAACTCCCCCTGCCCTACAGAGCACCAAAAGCCGGGGCTCCCCAGGCACATGCACCTCGCTGCGGGGGCTTTGTAAGCCGGGATTAAAAAAAAAAAAAACCAAGCACCCCAGAATTTGGGAAGAAAACAGTTGTCGCTCCCCTAAGCTTGGCATCGCATGGGCTAAGGCAAACCCAGAAGAGGGGAGCTCCCAAATGTCTCATCAGCATTTTTTTCACCTTGCTCCTCTCCTCTGTACACACGCTTCAAAATTTGCAGACATTGCAGAATTTAAAAAGACCAACCCACGATCCACCGCTCCCATTCAATGGTGGAAGGAAAAATGTCTTATTTTTATTTTATTTTATTTTTTAAAAAGCCTTGCTGCCTGTTTCCAAGCAACACAGCTTTCCTCTGTTTTTTTTTTTTTGCCCCGACAGGTTTTAGGCACCCCTTTAACACAGACTTCAGGTCAGAAACAACCCGCAGAGCAAGAATTTGGGGAGCCACAGCCGGAGGCAACGGTGCCTGCTCCGAAGGAAGGGGTTTCCTCGCTGCCTCCTCCTACATCCCACTTTTTTACTCAGGATCAGGCTGGAGAGGAGCAAGAAGCAAGAGTATAGTCATAAAAATAATTAAATAGTCATCATTTAATAATAATCCGGGTAACAGCGCGATGTGACAGCCCTTCCCCGGGCCCCCAGCGCAGCGGAGGTGCTGCTGCTGCAATATGCGCCCGCATCCACGGGACGTCACGGCGGGACCACGCTGGGTACGGCCAAGCCGGGGTGCGCGAGGGGTCCCCCCAAACCTGGGCACCCTCCACACCGCTCTCCCGGCTTCACCCGTGGGACCCGAGCAGGCGCCGGCGGTTCGAGAATGCGGCGTGTTGCCGCGGTATTTCACACGCGGGGTCTGCATCCCAAAGTGATGTGCTTTCGGGGGGGTCACGGCACCCGGGCGGGTTTACCGGTAGTTTGCTGAGACACCCACAAAAATTGAGGGCCCCCCAGGATCCGGCTGCTGCAGCCGGAGGGAGGGGACGCCCTGCTCCCACCCGTGTCGCAGCACCCTTCCTACGAGGTGGGGAAAAGGCTTTTGCTGCTCAGATCCCCCCCAATACAGAGCAGACGGTATATAAAAAGACTGACTTTGCTGCTACTTGGTTTAAAACTTAAATATATATATATAGTGACAATTGTCCTGGACCAGGACAATTTGTGGCAACCCACCTGCATCCCCTGGGGCTGGATCCCTCCAGGAGCAGCAGAAATGGGGCAACCAAGGCTTCAGCACGGGCTGAGGGATGCAGCCAGGCCAGGGGCTGGGCTTAAATGTCCTCCTGGGCATGGGGGGACCCCAGGTCAGGGTTGTTAAGGTCCATCAGCACCCTAAAGGATGAGCCCGGGGGTGGCTGTACCCCCACGTTCATACCCACCTGCTCCCCTTGGCCAACACTGATTTGCAAGACAGCTTTGGCTTTGCGACAGCTTTGCAGCCCCCAGCAGCTAAAACCCAGTTTAAATGACGGCCTTAGCAGCGCAGCTGCCATTTCGGGAACGTGCCCAGCGCTCGCGAGGCAGGGACGGGCGCCGAGTGCTGGCGTAGGCTCCTTTCGGCATCGGCTGGAAGGGGTCATCGGGGGGGGGTACCCCCGGGCTGGTGCAAACGTGCATTTAGCAGCAACGTGGGAAATTGCTGGGGGTTTGCAATTTAAGCTCGGCTTAAGTTCAGGGGTTTCTTTGCACGTTTGGAGCCTGGCTTGCACACATCCCAAGCAGGACTTTCTTTGGCACCTCTCTACTTTGATGCCCAGGTCTGTATAGGTTTTTGCACCTGGTGGTGCAGGATAAATGACCAATTTGCAGCAATTTTGTACGTGGGAGACCTTTTTAGGTTAAAACCAGATTTTTCTGAACAGGAAATTTTGCAATCGAGTCCCCTCTTAACCCTTGGCTGTTGGTTCTGGCTTTGACCATCCCCTGCTCTTTGTAACACTGAGTTATGCCCGGCAAGAGGCGGGGGCTCGCTCCTGATTTACTGCCCTTGGCCTGCATCTGCTTTTTTCCAAATTAGAAATTTGGAAAGCAACTGACCTAAAGAATTTGGGAAGGGGGGGGAAAAAAAGCTAAAATACAAAGGAAGGAGGGTTGACCCACGAGGGGAGTGAAGCCCAGGCAGTGTTTGCTCCAAAGGGAAGGGAAAATCCCCCCCCGCACCCCGAGTCACGGTCAGAAAAAACCTCCAGCACCTTGATTTAATAGAACCAAGATCTTTATTGATCTCACTGTAACAGCAACCACTGGCGAGAGCTTTTCTCCTCCCAAACACCTGCTTGAAGAGACGGTATAAAAAAAACCCAAATCTATACCCTGACTAGCAGAGGAGCTGCCCCGGCGAGGCCAGGCACTCCCTCCCTGCTCTTCAGCCCCGAGCCCGGTTATAAAAGAGAACCGGGAGAAAGTCGCTGGGATGGGGAACGGAGACGAAAGGAGGTCGGGAAAGGGGGCGTTTAGAAAAAAAAAAGTGGTTTCTCTCCAGCTCCTGTCCGTAAGTTAAGCTGTCCTCGGATATTTTCTATTTTCTTTTTTTTTTTTTTTTCGGCTTGGAGAGCAGGTTTCCCGAAACGAGTGGCTGTGCCGAGGGCGCCGGGTCCCTGCATCCGCGGTGGCCGTCCCCGCTCCGCAAAGGATGTCCTCATCCCCTGTCCCTGCCGCTCCCTCGATCCGAGGACCTAACAGACCTCCTAGGATCTTTGTTTTAAGGAAAATATATTTATTTATATATAATATATATATTTGTGTGTGTCTTATCACCACCCACCCACACGCATATACATATTTCTACTTGCACTCATTCACTCTCGCGCCTACGACGGCCGGCTACAAGTTCACGTCGCGTCCCACCGAGCGCCACCCATGCATGGGAGAGACATCCCATTCCCTTGGTGTTTTTTTTTTGCTTTTTCCCCCCCAAAACGAGCGGCAGCCCTCCCCCCCCGTCGCGAGAAAAGCAGCTGGAAGATGGGAGCTCGCAACCAGCCGCCGCGCCGACCTGCGCCAAACACACCTAGAGAAATAAATTACCGGATGGAAAGTGCACAAAGCCTGCAGCACGGATGCCGGCGTGGGACGTAGCCGTCCCCGGCGCGCAAAGCCACCGCCCCGGCAGGCGATGGGTCCCCGGAGCTGGGTACCGGGAAGGGGGGACCCCAGTGAGGGAGGGAGGAAGGATGGATGGAGCAGGCACTCAGGTGGGGGCTGATAAAATGGCACTTGAGAAGGTTGCAAAGCTGTTGATGGCTCCCAAAAGGCAGCTAAAAAAAAAAAACAGGGGGGCTGGCGGGCTCGGGGAGGGGGGGCAGGACACGGCACCGCCGCGGCGTCCCCCGCCACGCACGCCCTCACCAAACGCTGCTCTTCGAGGCGAGAGTCGCACCGAGAGAGGGGAAAAAAAAATAATCCCATCTCCGAGAGGTTTCAAGATGCCGGGGACAGGCAGGACGTGCCAGGCTGGCAAAGCTGCCGGCGGCAGGGAGTTTAACTCGGAAACCCTTTATCCACGGCAGCACGACCTGGCTGGGGGAAGCCCCGGTGTGAAAAGCAAGGGGAGGACAGCACCGACGCCGGCACCGACACTCTGCAACCCAAGCAGCACCACATCCCTGCGGCGTCTCACCCCGCATCCCCCCCGGGCGCCCAGTTATTCCTGAGACATCCAACAGCGCCGAGAGATTTCGCTCCTGTATTATTCACATTTTAAAGGGGGGGATTAAAAAAAAAAAAAAAAAAAAAAAAGCACTAGAAAGCACTTTCCTGGAGGCGCTTGTCCCCAGCCCGAGAAAAGAAGCGTTGCCGGTAAAGTGCCCCTTTTTAGTACCAAAAAAATAAAAGCAAGGGGGTTTTTTGTAACATATGGCTACGTCGCTTTGAGTCCTGGCTGGTGGGTCGGGGACGCAGCCCCCGGTCGAAGGGCCGAGACGGAAGAAATCCGTGTAGGAGAGAGATGCGGGCGCCCGGAGCACCGAAGAGAACGGGCTGCCAACGTTGTCCTCCACTGAATGCCAGCAGGTCCCGGGGGAACCGAAAAAAAAATCCCTGCGCCGGGGTGCGAGCGGGCGCTCAGTTTTAGGAGCGACGCTTTCCCCCTCCTCCCGAGAGGCTGCCCAAATTTTCCGGGAGAAGGAGCAAAGGGGATGACGCAGCTCCGGATCGCCAACCTGCCGGCAACGGGAGGTTTGGGGTAACGGGAGGGTTTTTTTTGGAGGGGGAGCATGAGGAGGCAGAAGAGGCAAAGGGATGTTTTAAAAAGAAGCCCGGCGGAGATCAGGCTGCCGGCGGGCAGAGGAGGAGGAATAGGGCCGGATCCGGAAGGGATGCTCCATCCGGCACATGCTGGGACCGGTCACCCCGCAAAGGGGGAGAAGCCAGAATCGCGCTCCCCGGAAAGAGGGGGGGAGAGAGGCGGGCGGGAAGGGGGATGCCGGCGGGGACCGCTGCCGCCTCCGCCTCGCCGGGACGGATCCTGCTAAGCCGAATGGGGTGTGCACAGGTCTGGGGAGTTGCTGCCTCTCCGTGGTTCCCGCTCAGATATCCATCTCGAACTGAGCGTCGTCCCCTGGCGAGAGGCAAGGGGAGAAGCGTTAGCTGGGAGGGGGGGGTCACCCCAAATCCCCCCACCCCATCCCGGGGCTCCCTTACCCATGGATGGCTTCCCCTCTTGGTGGTTCAGGTTGTTGGCGTCCGCTTTGGGCTCCTCTCCGGCCGAGCCGGGGCTGGTGACACCGGGAATATTGGGGAGGTGACAAGGCGGGGTCTGGGCCATGGGGGAGTTGCGGCGATCCAGCAGGAACTTGCGGTCATAGATGATCCGGGTGCCTGGGATGGGGATGAGAGGAGGTTGAGGGGGGGGGGATCGGGCCCGGCAACGCTTGTTTGCAGAAGGAGTTTTCCCGGCGGGACGGGCCAAGGACCTCCGCCGCAGCCCAAGGATAGGCGGGGAGGGCGGCGGGGGTGCGTGCCGCCGCTCTGCCCGCTCTTATCTGGGCACGGCGGGCGATAATTCGGCGCTGGATAAACACCCCCGGCGGCACCTGGGTACCGTCCCCGCGCAGAGGCCTGGCAAACTCATGGCAGGGGTGGGAACGTCTATCCCGGGGATGCCGATGGATGCAGCACCCCGAAACGTCCCGCGCGTCCCTCTCCCCCGCCTGGGGACCAGGGATGCTCCCCTCCCGGGGGGTCAAAGCGGGTGGGGGGCAGAGCCCCCCCCTACCCCTCGCTGCCGACACCCCGTGGGGCGTCGAGCCCCCCGGTGCCCACCTCCCGCTGCGGCCAGCTCCCGCCCCCGCCGGGACCCTCCGCACCCCCCGTTACGCCCCGGAAATAAACTCTCGCTTTAAGGACAACCGGCGACAGGCGCTATATAGACACGATATATAAACGCGATATAGGCGCGATAGGCGGCGTTTCGAGAGCGGGAGCGCTCCCCCGGCGCGGCCCCGCGGCCGCCGCCCCGCAGGCCCGGTCCGTCCCGGCGCTTACCTCCCGGTGTGGTGGAGAAGAGGGTGCCGCCGGGGGTGGTGCAGTAATCCGGGGGGAGCTGCGCCGCGTCGCTGAGGGCCACGGTGCGGGTGGGGATGGCCCGGCTCTGGCTGGGCTGGCGGCCGCCGGCGGACGACATGGCCCCGCGCTATTGTCCCCGCGGAGGCGGCGCGGAGCGGGCGCCGCCCCCCCCCCCCCCCCGCCCGCCTTCCCCTCCCGCCGCCGCCGCCGCCGCGCAACCGCGCTCCGCCCGCCGCCGGCAGGGGGCAGGCGCGGGGGCGGGAGGCGCTGCCCGCGCCCTCCCACGTGGTCTAGCGGTGAGGATTCCTGGCTTTCACCCAGGCGGCCCGGGTTCGACTCCCGGCGTGGGAAGAGCGTTTTCTTTTGGAGCCGGGAGGGGGGGTGTGTCACGTCCTCCGCCGGGACCCCCCCTGTGCAGGCGGGTTGTCGTGTCCATGGCTCCTTCTGCCAAAACATTTTGGCTGAGGCGAGCTGATCAAAGTCACCAGGAAAGGGGATGCATCCCCATATCCCAAATGTACCAACACAAAAAGTTGGGAATCCCACACCCCAAGGGTTACACCATCCCCAGATCACCAGGAAAGGGGACGCATCCCTATATCCTGAAGTACCAACCCAGAAACTTCGGAATCCTGTGCCCTGAGGGCCACAACCAGCCCTGGATCACCAGGAGAGGGGATGCATCCCCACATCCCAAACCTGAAAAGGGGACGCATCCCCATATCCCAAACCACAAAAGGGGATGCATCCCCATATCCCAAACCACAAAAGGGGATGCATCCCCGTACCCCAAACCACAAAAGGGGATGCATCCCCGTACCCCATACCAGAAAAGGGGATGCATCCCCGTACCCCATACCAGAAAAGGGGATGCATCCCCGTACCCCATACCAGAAAAGGGGATGCATCCCCATATCCCAAACGTACCATCCTGGAAAGTTGGGAATCTCATACCCTGAGGGCCATGCCAGCCCCAGCACAGACTGCCTCCCTCCCTCCCTCCCTCGGGAACGCTGATCCCGCCAGTTATTTTTAGCATCCCTCTCCCGAGAGGCCGCAGTGGCTGGTTTCTCCCTCTGGCCGTGGATCCCCCCGGCCAAAGCGTGTCCCCGGCGGGACCGGGCGCCCGCATGCAGAAGAGGATGGGCGAGGCGGTGGCCCGGGTGGCCAGGAAGGTGAACGACACGGTGGAGAACAAAACGGATTCCCTCGGTAAGCCCGGCGCTCCGGCTCGGCTCCTGCTTGGGGCTCGGAGAAGGATCAGGTGTCCGGGAGCAGGGCTCTATTTTTTGCTGCCACGGTCTAAAAAAAGCTGGGTGTTGCGCCCGAGGCTCCCGCAGCCCTGGGGAAGGGAAGGGCTCCCCCAAAGGGCTCCCCGCCCTCCCAAAACTTGAGTGGGTTCCCACCGATGGCACATAATCCCATAGGACATGCCCCAGGGATAAAGTCCCTCTTTGCAAGCGATGGCAGGAGCCAGACATCTACCCACATCGCTTTGTCAGATTTTTCTGCAATTTCCCCCTTTCTAGCTAATACTGACACCCACGCGCTGTTCATCAAAAGCAAGAGATGAAAGCCGCTCAGTTTTATTCACGCTGGATTCCCAGCCCTGGGGTATAAACCAGCATCCGCTGAGGCTCGGAGCTTCATCGCTCAGCTTCTTGACGTCCTCCTGAGCCAGGGAGAACCAGGCTTGTGCAGCCCCCGCCATGGTTTTAGGGAGGGGGCAGAGCCTCGCTGGGCATCCCAGGGCTGGGATATAGCGTTTCCATCCCCTGGCACTTCCCGAGAAGGGAAACACAGAAACAAAAATGCCAACAGACGAGAAGCACAGCCAAATCTTCTTCCCTCCCCGCTGCTTGCCGTGGGGCAAGTGCCCATCCCCATGAGAAATCCAGCCAGGAGATGCCCAGGGAAAGCCCCGCTCCACCAGCAGTGGAAAAAGTATCCCGGTGATGCTCGACCTTCCCCGGAGGGTTAGGGCCATAGGGAAGGGGGATTACTGGCGTTATTAGCCACGGACAGGCTGGCTGAGGGTTTGTAGAAGGACCTCGCAGTGTGGAGGTAGATGCAACGTGATTTGGGGTTGAGCACACCGAAGGCAGACCCGCCTTCGCATTGCCGATGGGAACAAGCCATGGGTGCTGGTGCAAGCGACTGCGAAGATCCCTGCCATGGACATTACAGCATCCATGGGTGGCAGCACCCAGACGGGCGAATCGAGCATTAAGGAGGGAAAAAACAAGATGGAAAGCATTGCTCCATCCCAGCTGGGGTGCACTATAAGGTGCCTGGGTCTCTCCGGGGGCAGATCTGGCCAACTGCAAGCTGATGACCTTCCCCGTCGGCATCTACAAAGCCATGAGGAGCGTCACCGAGGGAATCCACCGCATCTCCCTGGCGAACAACGAGCTGAAGTCCCTCACCAGCCGATTCGTCACCACCTTCAGCCAGCTGAGAGGTAAGGGACTTCCAAACCCCCTGGGCCCAGCAAAGACCCCCCAGGCCAGTGCAGACAGGGCACAGCACCAGAGTTTCCCCACCGCAGTTTTTGCTCCTCTACGCTTGCGCCTCATTCCAAGCACTAATTCAACCTCCCCAAAAATCCATTTTCCTTTACCCTTTCCGGCCGTCGCAGGAAAAGGCCACTGGTTTTGCTCTCACCCACCCTCCCGAACTCATGCCCTGCCACCTCCAGCAGCTCTCGGCAGCGGCCAGGCTGCTGCAGGGTGGCTCGTCATCCTCCATCTCCCTCCGAGGATGGGGCTGGGGATGAAAAGAGGACAAGAAAGGCAGCCTGGGCATAACGGTGGGGCATTTCAGGCTGCAGAAGGCATGCTGGGTTGCTGCTGGCTAATTGGCCCCCATCGTGAGATATCGGTGATAGTTGCTCGCTGCAGGAGACGGGAATGGTCGTTAGTGCGTGGCTGGTGCCATGGGGACACGTCCCTGCGGAGCCCAGCGAAAGCAGCCAGAAGCTAACCTGCTAAAACCTGCTAGAGCATCCAGCACCGTGGTTTTCAACGCTGGGGAACTGCACCGGGGCTTTGCCTGCCTGCAGCAGCACCCGGAGCTCTGGCAACTTTTAAAAGAAAATATTTTGCTCATACGAGTGCCGGCGTGGTGGGTGTCTGGGGAGGCTTCCCGTGTTGTACTGGAGCTGGAGCATCATCCGTGATAATGATAACTCCCCTAGGCTGGAGAAAAGAATCATATCGAGCAAAGGAAATCAATTTTCATTTTCTAGACAGCACAGCGAGCCCTGAGGCAAAAAAAAAGGTCTCGTTTCCCAGCAAGGGCTTTGCTCCGCCAGTGGACAAATCACTCCGGTGATGAACACGCCAGGCCTCAGCAGGGCTGTTGCAGGGGACAGACACCCCGGGGCTGGGGACAGCCTCGCACCAGCCTGAATAAGGCAGGACCTATAAATACCAGGTATTAGGAGGGGCAGGGCAGCTTGCGTGGGTATTTATAGAGCAGAAAGCCCTGTGTCACTGGAGAAGGGTGCTGGGATAGCGGGATTTGGGTTCCCGTTCCCATGGCTAATGGCCTTTCATGCAGGAGTGACCCTTTCTTAGGGTTAAACTCTGTAAAATAGATATTTTTCACATATAAATACATTTCTTCCACCACTCTGTTTATATCTCAGAACAGGTTCAGGCACGTGAAGATAGAAAACTAGCCTTAAGCCATGACAAATTGGAGGGGAATTGCACTGACTTTACTACGAAATATTGCTTATTTCTACAGCCCCTGCTTGCGAAATGCTGCACGGGTTTCATTAGGAAAGCCTGAGGAAGCCAAGAAACACATCGCTCCTAAAAGCGGTATTCACAGCAGGCAAAAGTATGATGGCAAACCACGGAGATGAGCGAAAAAATCCCATCTTTGGAGTTGGAATCCCGTTGCTGGACCTGGCAGCTCATGGGGGACAGAGGCTGTAAATTAAGCTATGCATGAATTATTTTCTCATCTTTTTTTCCCACCCCCCCTCCATCCCACCACCTCCCTCCTCTCTTCCCCAAACCGCAGAGCTCAACCTGGCAGGCAACTACCTGCACCGCCTGCCCGAGGAGCTCACCTCCCTGCTGCACCTCCGCGCCATCGACCTCTCCCGCAACAGGTTTCGGCGTTTCCCCGAGCCCCTGGCCGCCGTCGCCGCCCTGGAAACCATCAACCTGGAAGAGAACGAGATCGCAGGTGAGAAGGACCTTTTCCCCAACTGCATTCCCCAGCGGTGATGCCGATCCACATCCCTGGGCAAGGAGGGATGCTGGCTTGAAGCTTTGCTCGTGGTCCACCACCCCCCTACGGATGCAGCCAAGCCGAGGGATGGCTTTTAGTCATCCGGCAAAAGGAGCGTGAATTTGGCAGGGGAAAGGGCACACGGGAGATGTTAAATAGACAGAGCCTCGTTAGCCGCTTGCTTTTGCTAACGCTGAGGTTGCCTCCTGGGGCGAAGCTGTCGCAGGCGTAGGGGGGAATCAAGCCCCATTCAAGCCGCCCTATTCATCGCGCTGGGATATGGGACTCAAAGGCAGCTCCAGCTGTGACTTAAAAATCACCAGATTTAATAAAAAATAGACCTGACTGCAGAACCCAGCCCCGAGGACGCTGGGCTGGGATGTTTGCTGCCAGGCAAAGTAAGGGCACAAGCCCACCTGAACATTTCCCAAAGCAAATAGGAGCCGTAACACTACAAAATCCCCTAAAAAAAGTCAAATTAAAGGAATGGTAAGAGCCGCTCGACCCTGCAGTCAGAAAAAAATCTTTCATGCACAAAGCTGAAGCCTTTGGAGTCCCCAAAAGGGGCAGCTGTTGCACGCAGATAAAAAGGGATTTATTTAGGAGCGAGCTTTCAAAGAGCCCAGGCTGGAGCAACCCACAGCCCACGCGGATCCCCGGGAAGCCGAATACCCAGTCCACTCAATTTTGCTGTTTTATCTGGGATGGCTTCAGCTGCTGCTGGGAAAGCTGCTCCCCGCAACACGAGTTTTATTAACAGCATCAGCTGCTCCCTGGCCATGCCTGTAGAAACGCAAGACATTAAATACTGCTTTCACGAGAGCCAGCGAAAGACGTGGTTTTTCCTCATCCCCTTTTTTCTCCCCCGCCTTCCCGAGAGAGCTGTCTCACTCTTAGTTCCCTCCATCGCTTTTTGAGCTTAATTGGCCAACTTCAATCAGACCTTATGCAGGAGCTGAAGTCTTCAAACTTCATATTTCTTTCACGTTTCGTGCGAAGGGAATACAGCTTTTTGTGGCATTTTTTTTTCCCCTGCTTACATGCAGGGAGGAAAGGATGCGTCAAGGGTTGTACCCAGCTGGATTAATCGTGGGGAGAGGGCAGATAGAAAACCCAGCTGCCAGGCTGGGTCACCTCCCCTCAGCCACTGTTATCAGACTCAGGAAAAATAATGACAAATGAACAATTTCAAGCTAAAACATTTCAGGGACGTACCTTGGAAATGAGCACGATGCTGTCTGGCTGCAGAAATAGGTAAGATTAGCCTATTTTACACATTTTCTGGAAAGGGAAGAGGTAGAGATTAGACAGGCAGGGGTGTTACAGTCAATTTTTTGCCAGGGAAACAAAATTTTGGGTAATTGCATCACTCCAGGATACCTTCCCCAATATCTCCTGGGCTCATTCATGCGCCAGCCTCCCAGGGACCAGAGCATCCCAAAGAGCTGCAGCAGCTCAAGTCCTTCACATCCAAGGAAAAGCATCTCATCCCCAGTTTCACCTTCCGGGACTGTGGTGAAGTCTCCTGGATTGCCCTCAAGTCTTCAAAGCTGAGCTTGCAGAAGGACCAAGCTCCCTGCTCTTCACAGGCACAGCGTGTTAGGAGCCTGCAGCTAGGCTGCAGGATAAGCCTTGGTGCCAATTATCTGCACATGAGTTTGCATATATATATATATATATGCATTTTTATATGCTAATATAGTTTTACTTATTATTTATGAGCTTGTATTTACAGATACCTTCTCCTCTCACACTAGCCTGGCACAACAGGGGAAGGAGCATTAAGGAGAGCCCATCAGCATGAATTTAACTGGTGATTTAACTTGTTTTTCCTTAACAGCCAGGTAGGATTTGAGCCCTTCACACTCATTTTACCCCCAGAGATCTTAGGCTAGGCTGTAGGAGATGGCATCTTCCCTTTCCCCCTCTGCATTCATATACAACTCACCCACCGCCCCTGGCTGAAGACCCTGTTTTAGCAGCAGGGTCTCAGGAGGAGCAGCCAGCACATCCTTAGAGAAGCTCTTCAGGTATCTGAACGTTCATCCAGCAGCAGTGCCCACACACCTCCAGCCAGCCCAGCATAACAAAGAGCTGCCCCAGTAGCACAAAAGCTGCATTTTACTGCCTTTTATAATTTGGGACCCAGGTTGCACCGCTTAGCCCACTAACGAGTTGAGGCCCCCGCTCCAGATAAAAGCCTGGTAGGTGACAGAAAGATGCTCTCCAGCCCATGGGTGGGAGATGGGGTTGGGGGAAGGACTGGGGCTTTCTCTAGCAGCAGGAGGGTTGTAGATGATCTGGTTTTTGGTGCTCCTGCAGCCAATTCCTGGTCCTGCTTGCCCTCCCCTACCCTCTCGGTACTGCTGAAGGAGCTGAGAGCAGGGCTGTTAAACCAGATTAAAAGCCCCTGCTGAAAGAGGGCTGAGTCACCTAGGAAGAGGTATTGAACTGGAGATGGTAGGTAATATTCTCCAGCTGAAGGGAAACAGGAGTAAAAGGAGATTAATTAATGCCTGCCTGGAGTCCGTGGGCTCTGAAAGGAGACATTTAGTGCCATGAACTGCTCTTTTCATCTCAATGAGCTCTTAACCCTGGAGTGTAGCTAGGTATATATTCATGTCTGTGCTTTTAACCCTT
This sequence comes from Calonectris borealis, assembly GCF_964195595.1. NCBI lineage: Eukaryota > Metazoa > Chordata > Aves > Procellariiformes > Procellariidae > Calonectris > Calonectris borealis. The sequence continues at coordinate 6,143,831 of NC_134318.1, read as the reverse complement.
TCCCTGCTCATTAGAGGGATATCAATAAGCATTTTCAGCTCCTGAGGTTTTTTTGGTGCCTGAAGCTTCAGTTTCTCTTTCCCTCACTCCTTGATTAATGGTTTAATGCAGAAGAGGTTGAGACAGCCAGGGGGATGCTGGAGCCCACCAGCAAGGCTGGGCAGGTTGCTGATGGGAACAACTGATTTTCTCCTCCTGAGCATCAAAGAGAGCCACTCTTAATTTGGGATAACGGCATGGAAAATGCATCTTTGTTAATAGCCGTAGAGAAGCCAGTGAGTGGGTTTCCATCAGCAGATTGGGAGGAGGCTGGCAGGAACTGGTGGCCACCAAAGGATGCGGGTAATGCCAAAACGTGACCGGGAAGCGGCTCTGCTGAGCTGAGCAGGGTCTTTCTGCCTTCAGTTTGCAGCCGTACGTGGCTGCGAGACCTTCGGGGCTGTTAGTGTTCATTACCCAGCTCCTCAGATGCCTCAGCAGCCCTTTCATATCCGTTTCCTTGGATGCTTCCCGATGCCTCGGCAGCCCTTTCATCTGAAGGAGCTGGTTTTTTCACTCACTTATTATCATGTTCTGAGCTGATAAAATTACTGTTTGCTTTAATTATGAAAAAGCCTTTTTTTTTTTCTTCCCCCTTTTTTTTTTGCTTACCTGGTGAAGTCAGCATGAATAATTCAGGCTCAAACGCAAGTGCCTTATTCACTGGGGAGCAGGCAAGTGATGCTTCGGGTTGCTTATAGAGGAGTTTGTGGCTCTGACGGCACGGCCGTATAGCTATAGGCTGCACTGCGTGCCCTGCCTGTTGCTTCACGCGAGGAGCGAGCCACGGTTCCTTACCTTGAATTAAGCTGCAGAGCTGGGCTGTTCCCACCCTGGGCAAGGTTTGCTCCCTAAAATACTTTCCTTAACTCCCTAAATTTAAGCAAAGTGGGGGTTATCGCTCTGCATAGCCTTAGAAGATCATTAAACAGGAAGATCTATCAAAAAAAATTGATTTTTGTGCGTCAAGGGGGAAAAAAAATGCAAAACGATACAGGAGGAGTGGTGGCGAACAAATCCACCTTAAAGAAGAGGTATAAAAAAATCCATGTGAAGCTCAGCCTGATGAGAGAGATGCACTGCTAAGAAATACATGTTACAGAAAATACCACGGATCTCTGGAGGCGAAAGAAAAAAAGCTATCAAGGTCTTTGAGTCTTTTTCCAGCATAAAATAAGCTTAATGGTTTAAAAAATCGCATAATCACCCACCCAGCTATAATTACAACACCGCTATTCTGCTCCAAGTGTTGGCAGAAGAAATCAGAGCTGGGGATATAAAAGGCTCTTGTCATTTTGGTGGCCAAATTAAAAAGAAATTGTTCTTGGTAAACTCAGGCAGGTGGGCTTTTCAAGCCCAAAATATTGAGATTTGTAAGGAAAAGCTGAATCTATCATCTTTTAACAATCTTAATGGTTAGGGTTTTGTATCGGTCTCATTCCACCGCTCTCAGTGGATTCGCCCTGGGACCATCCAGAGACCTTCACGTTAAGGCACCTTTTTTTTTTCCCCATGTAAATAGGGTTTCCTTTAGAAACCCTTTCTAAAGGAAAACACCTGAATTCATGGAAATTGCAAAATAGAAGGGTGCCTGGCGATGGCCGAGAGCCATTTTGCAGCCTGTCCAACAAGGGCAAAGAGCACGTGCTCTCCCATTAGCCTGGCGAGGGCTCCTGGGAATTGCAACACTAGGAATATAATAAGGGAATAAGTCTTTGAATACCAGTTTAGCACCCCAGCAGGGTTTTTTTTTTTAGGACTGGGAGGGCAGTGTCCACGTTTAATATCATGGTGTTTGCACCTTGCCAAGACATTTGAATAGTCATATAATTTAATATTATTTGATGATGTTTCTGGTTTGATAAAAGCCTGGAGACCGGCGGGAGCGGGCTTTGCTCCGGCTGCCCATCTTGCCACGGCTTTTGCCCCCTCTGCCGCTCCGAATTCCCCGGCAGCCGACGCTGGGTTGGGTGCTCACCTCGGTGCTCTCTTTTGCAGAGGTGCCGGTGGAGAAGCTGGCCACCATGGCATCGCTGCGGAGCCTCAACCTGCGGGCGAACCCCGTCGGCCCCGAGGTACGGCTGCTCGTCCGGCCCCTTGTCCCCTTCGACCTGCTGCTGTCACCAGAGGAGCCCGTCCCCGAAGCCTGAGAGGGTCTCGGGGTGCCCGGGCGAGCTCTCCCGAGGGGTGACTGTCTACGAGAGTGGTTTGGCTTAGGTCAGTCCCTGCCTCGCCGCTATTTCTGTCCCAAACCCGCAGCGAGGCAGCCAGTCCCTCTTTTTTTTCTTTTTTTTCTCCTTAATAAAAAGCGAGCAGCGGGGCTCCTCCGCGAAGGGATGGCTCTGCCAGCTCCCGAGCTGGGGAATCTCCCGCTTTGTGTTTTGCCAGCGCTTGGGCAGGAAGTGGAGCCGGGATGCGAGGTTTGGGTAAAACTGGGGGGAGTTGGATGCTCGGCGGCATCCCTCCTACCCGGCCGGTGACAGGTAGCATCTGCTGCCCTGGTCCGGGGCCAGGAGGGTGGGGGACATCCCTGCGGCTCTAAGGGTTCCCCCTTGAATTGCTGATACGGCGATGTGCCAAACGCCTGATTAAATGTTTTCCTGCTAAGTGTGGGGGTTTTTTTGTTTTGTATTCACTAAATTTATGAGTTATCAGTTGTCTTCTCCCAGAGAAAATTTTTTTTTCCCCCATGGTTTTTCACCATAGAAATCAAAGCCACCCAGTGCCAGCAGGTCCCCACACACTGCTCACCCCACGGGTGTCCCCAGCAACGTGCACCCACCTCCTGGGTGCTGTTGGTCTTCAAGTCGTGCTGCTTTCTTTCCAAGGAAGAAATGGGCTGTGGGGCTCGGGATACAGCCCAGGGAGGGTGACTCCTTGGTGGCAGGGAGGGAGGCCACTGCCAGGCACGCTGGTGTCCCTTGGCAGCTGGCTGCCTGGGAGAAATCGCAGCCCTTATCCCAAAATGCCTTGTTGAAACATCTCCCGTGTTTGCTCCTTCGTGGTTTTAAGCTTCCCAATGCTGGAGGATGGCTGGAGGCAGCCAGGAACGGTTAATCCTGGAAATATTTGATTTCTAGACTTGCCAGAACCAAACTTTGGTAAAAGACGGTGGTAAAAGGGGGTTTGTTGATGTTGGCGATGATGGAGGAGATGGAGCCGAGCGGAGCAGCTTTGGGCTAGGATCAGCATCTCTAAGGACCGTGCTGCTTCTCCCCACCGTGTGGGTGATTTACACGGGGTAGAAGATGGGGGGTCTCCCCACTCGTGTTGGGGCTGCCAGCGTGTTCCCCCCCACCCCGGGATGAGCAGGAACGCTGCTGGGGACACCGGCCATCAGCTGGAGCTGCGAGAAGCACCAAGTGTCAGCATCAGCGTGGGGACCTCGGGGGTGACAATGGGGGGACCCGACCCTCCCCAGGGAGCAAACCTGCTCCGGCTCTCTCCTTGCCTCCCGTGGACTGTCCCCCCGCTGCGCTGCCTTACGCGTGGGGGGGTGCGTGCGGGTACCCCGGTATCCATGGCGATGGGAGGCTGTCCCCCCGCCGCCGCCCCCCCCTCCCGTCTCCGCTGCAGCCGGCGAACAGCCGCAACCGGCGCGGCGGCACCGCGGGACCGGCACCGGGGCTCAGCCCCGGGCGGGGGGCCGGGGGAGGGACGGGGACAAACTCTCCCCCCTCCCCCGCTGGCAGACCCCCCCCCCGCCCGCATGCCAGCGATGCAGCCCCCGGAGCCGGACCGGGCCGGTGGAGGTGAGTACCAAGACCTGATTTATCTTCTTTTATCCCCGAGAAAGGTATCCAGCCCCCCTCCAGACCCCTATTTCACCAGCCCAACCTTTCCCTGCGATGCTTTCCCATGGACAGGCAGGGAGGTGGGTGGCCCATCGCCCCCCCCAGCCGGTACCCCCCCCCCCCCGGTCCCTTGTCACCGCATCCGAGATGAAGGGAGGACACCTCCGTCCATCCCCGGTGCCTGGCAGCCCCTTCTTTTCCTTTCCTCATCTTCCGCCTCGCTTTTGAAACCGCTTGTGATTCCTCATCCATAGGACACCCACCGCCCGCTAATGCTGCAAGACATTGCAGCCCAAAGAGATAAAGTCCAGCAAAGTTTTGGGTTTAATATCACAGGTTTTGGGCAATCTCTTTTGTTATCGCTTCTGCTAACCAAGTCGGTTTGTGCGGGTGCACCTGATGCCGACCGGTCGGAGCATCTTGCCCCAGCAGCCCTGCCTGCTTCCTCGCCTCTCCCAGAGGCTCCGTGCCTGCAAACCCCCCCGCCGCCTTTCTGAAGCCCCGCTGGAAACGCGTTGGCCAAATTCTGCACCCAGGGCAGGGGTATAGAGGCCTCTCTGTGTGCCGGAGCCTCGGGAAAGCCGGTGGTCCCGGCGGCTGGGAAAAGCATCTTGGCTGGCGAGCTGAGCACCAGCACCGGCACGGGGATGGGGGGATGATCCAGCCGCCCACCATGCAGCGGTTTTGCAGTGCTTTCGTAGAACGGGGCTGACCTGCAGGTGGTTAAGCTGAGCCTTAAAGCAAAAATATGCCTTTTTCTACCTTAAAATTGCAGCCTGGGTTTGCCTGGAGTAAGTCCCGTCACCACTGCAGGCAGCTCCTGCCTGCACCCCGCATCCCTGCCTGCACCCCGCATCCCTGCCTGCGTAAAGCTGGGGAAAGCCGAGGGTGGGTGCTGCACAGATCTGCTCCCCCTGTTACATCTGTAGTGACAAAATGCCACCCCCCCTCCATCGGAAGCTCTCACGGTCCCAGATAACGGTCATAATTATGTATAATCCTCGCTCTATATGGAAGGGGAGGGCAGGGTCTCCTCCTCCTCAGCCCGTCTCCCTCGGGTACTGCGGCTTTGCCGGGGAGAAGAAGATTTTAGGGAATCTCAAATTGCAAACCTCGGAAGCGCAGGAGAAGCAGCAGCAGACACCCGGGAGCAGGGATGCTCCCAGGTCGGCCGTGCCGGGGACCCCACAGACACGGCTCCCGCACCGCCGGAGCATTGCGGTGTCGGGACAGGGGTTTCTCTTCTTTGCATCATCCCTAAAAAAATCCCATGAGAACAGGATGTCTTCTGGGCTGCTTTAATTCCTCATCAAAATACTGATATAAAATAATAATTCAGCTGAGGTGCTGCGGTACTTTGGGCCACCTAACCTAACGAGGAGGAGACTTGTTGGGGCACTGAGATGATCCCAGCAGGACACATCCCGGCCAGGCTGGGCACTGGTATAAATATGAAAACCCACCTCCGAGGGCATTAAGAAATGAAGGGAATAATCGCTTTATCCTCTTCCAGCTTCATTTTCCTGCCTTCCCTTCCCCAGGCCCTTCCAACGGCAGCTGGCTCAACTCCACCGCAAGCGAGAGCCACCTCCTGAGAGAGAACTACACCTTCTCAGCGTACTACCAGCACTCCTCCCCCGTGGCCGCCATGTTCATCCTGGCCTACACCTTCATCTTCCTCATGTGCATGATCGGCAACATCCTGGTGTGCTTCATCGTGGTGAAGAACCGCCAGATGCGGACGGTGACCAACATGTTCATCCTCAACTTGGCCATCAGCGACCTGCTGGTGGGCATCTTCTGCATGCCCACTACCTTGGTGGACAACCTCATCACGGGTGAGCGGGGCAGTGGGGGGGGAGAGAAATCGGTGGGGAACATCACCCACCTTCTGCCCCCCACACATGAGGCCACCCCCACCTCTCCTGCCCGTGGGTGCTTTTTTTGGCTGAGGATGAGGAGGGCAGGCGGTGGCCACTCAACACACCTGATGAAAGGTATCATTTCATTTAGACCTACTATTTTAGGGGGAAAAGTCCTTTTTTTTTAAGGTTTTGGACATTTTTTGGCAAAATAAGTATGACCTTAATGCTGCATTTACGTCTTTATTTAAAGTTCAGCTGTTCTCCATCAAGCAGCACTGAAAAAAACCCTCTTCTTCCATCAATCTTCTCCCCGCGCTGGCTCAGCGCTGCCCGTTGACCTTTCCGAAGATAAAGCGCGGCATTGGCATGGTTGGTAGAGTTTAGCCGAAGCAGTAGCCGGGGCACAGGGCAGAGTCTGTATTTATTTATTACGGGGTGTGATTTATTTATTGCCAACGCCTTAGCGGGGGTCAAGAAACAAGATGAAAGCCCTTCTGATCGAGGATCCCAAGGTCGGTCCCCGTGATAACAGCTAGAGCCCTACATAGGGGTAGGAGAAATGACAACTCCTTGAGTTTCTAAGAAGCGTAATACACAGGTTTTTTACCAATTTTGGGTTTTTTCCCCACGCATCTGTACTGCTAAAGGCCATCTCTGTATGAGCCAAAAACGCAGCCCCCCCTTAGGAGCAGGATTTAGCAGCCCAACATGGTGGATGGGGACATCTAGAAAGAGCTGCCGATGGACCCGGCTGAGCCAAAGGCACCTAGAACCTCCGCGGTGTCCCCTCGCAGGTTGGCCCTTCGACAACGCCATGTGCAAAATGAGCGGCTTGGTGCAGGGCATGTCCGTCTCCGCCTCAGTTTTCACGTTGGTGGCCATCGCCGTGGAGAGGTACGTTGGTGCCGGGGATGTGGGGGCATGGGGACTAAGCCACCCCCAGCATGTTCGGGTGTCCTGTGTGGTTTCCATCACGGGAAAACTCCTGGGGATGTCAGGAGCGTGGCCCAGCTCTCCAGGAGGACCTCAGAGCTGTCCATGGGGCATCCCAGCAAGGTGTCCTTCCCCACCTTGGGCTGAAAACACCAAAGCTGGAGAGATCCCAACCTATCTCTGCCACCAAAAGCCATATGTAAAGAGCAACCCACCTTAGCCTCCCTTCCCGCCCCCGGGTCCTGGCCACCCTCCTTCCCCAGGGATATCCCACCAGGTGTCCAAAGCCACCACCGTCTGCCTTCCCACAGGTTTCGCTGCATCGTCCACCCCTTCCGGCAGAAGCTGACACTGAGGAAAGCCCTGGTGACCATCGCCATCATCTGGGTGCTGGCTCTGCTCATCATGTGCCCCGCCGCCATCACCCTGACCGTCACCAGGGAGGAGCACCACTTCATGGTGGACACCTACAACAACTCCTACCCCCTCTACTCCTGTTGGGAGGCCTGGCCTGAGACGGGGATGAGGAGGATCTACACCACCGTCCTCTTCTCCCACATCTACGTGGCCCCCCTCGCCCTCATCGTTGTCATGTACGCCCGCATCGCCTTCAAGCTCTTCAAGTCAACAGCACCTGCCTGCGGCCGAGAGGAGCCGGAGGGGAGGAGAGTCTCCCGGAGGAAGGCCAAGGTCATCAACATGCTCATCATCGTCGCCCTCTTCTTCACCCTCTCCTGGCTGCCCCTCTGGACGTTGATGCTGCTGACGGACTACGGGCGGCTGAGCGAGGGCCAGCTCCGCCTGGTCACCGTCTACGTCTTCCCCTTCGCCCACTGGTTGGCCTTCTTTAACAGCAGCGCCAACCCCATCATCTACGGCTACTTCAACGAGAACTTCCGACGGGGCTTCCAGGAGGCCTTCAGGGCCCCCTTCTGCTCGCCCCACCGCCATCGCCATCGTCACCGCGGGCCCTACGCCCCCAGGAGCCACGGCCGCGGAATCCTCTTCGGCGCCCGCAACCGTGTCTTCACCCAGGCGCGGGCCAGTGACTCACCGCCTGCCTCCGAGTCGGGGCCGTTGGCGCCGCGCCGTGCCGGCGTCTCTGCGTGGGACGGCTGAGCAGCCACGGCCACCGGGCACCTCTGGACCAAGGGCTTGCGGGGTGGAGAACGGGGATCAGCCACGTCATGGGCCATGAGTCATCGAAATAAAGGCGTGTCCTGTTGACGCCATGTCCCTGCCTTGGCTCCTCCGCTTCCCCCAGCAGCGCCGTCCTGGATGAGGGGCAGAGGGGGGCCACCAGCTGAGCCCCCTGGCACCATGGGCCCCCGTGCCCTGCCAGCACCCCCTTTCCCCAGCCCCGGCCAGGGCACGGGGCCGGGGAGCACAGGGAGCGGGGACCGGTGGAGGAGGACATGTGCAAACGGGCTGTCTCGTGCCATGCTTGGCCACGCCATGGAGAACCATGCAGTCCTTTGGTGGACCACACCATGCTATCATGGCCATGCTGGTCCATGCCAAACCATACTGCTATGGTCATGCTGTGCTGGACCAAGCCATGCCGTGCCGGACCATGCCATGCTGCTGTGGCCAAGCTGGACCACACCATGCTGTGCTGGACCAAGCCATGCCGTGCTGGACCATGCGCACCATGCTATCGTGGCCATGCTGGATCATGCCACACCATACCACCATGGCCACACTGGACCACATCATGCTGTGCTGGACCAAGTCACGCTGTGCTGGACCATGCCACACCATGCTATTGTGGCCATGCTGGATCATGCCACATCATGCTGCTGTGGCCAAGCTGGACCACGCCATGCTGTGCTGGACCAAGCCATGCCGTGCTGGACCATGCCACACCATGCTATCGTGGCCATACTGGATCATAGAATCATAGAATCATACAGGTTGGAAAAGACCTCTAAGATCATCAAGTCCAACCGTCAACCCAACACCACCATGCCCACTACACAATGTCCCTAAGGGCCTCATCTACACGTCTTTTAAATACCTCCAGGGATGGTGACTCCATCACTTCCCTGGGCAGCCTGTTCCAAGGCCTGACCACTCTTTCAGTAAAGACATTTCTCCTAATGTCCAGTCTAAACCTCCCCTGGCGCCACTTGAGGCCATTTCCTCTCGTCCTATCGCTGTTACTTGGGAGAAGAGACCAGCACCCACCTCGCTACAACCTCCTTTCAGGCAGTTGTAGAGCGCGATGAGGTCTCCCCTCAGCCTCCTCTTCTCCAGACTAAACAACCCCAGTTCCCTCAGCCGCTCCCCATCAGACTTGTGCTCCAGGCCCTTCACCAGCTTCGTTGCCCTTCTCTGGACACGCTCCAGCACCTCCATGTCCTTCTTGTAGTGAGGGGCCCAGAACTGAACACAGGATTCGAGGTGCGGCCTCACCAGTGCCGAGTACAGGGGCACGATCACCTCCCTGCTCCTGCTGGCCACACCGTTCCTGATACAGGCCAGGATGCCGTTGGCCTTCTTGGCCACCTGAGCACACTGCCGGCTCATGTTCAGCCGCTGTCGACCAGCACCCCCAGGTCCTTTTCCTCCGGGCACTTCCCAGCCGCTCTGCCCCAAGCCTGCAGCGTTGCCTGGGGCTGTTGTGGATCACGCCACACCGTGCTGCTGTGGCCATGCTAGACCACGCCACGCCGTGCAGGGCCGTCCCGTGCCGTGCTACCCAACACCGTGCTGCTGCTCGCCCACGCGCCACGCGGCCGCGCTCCCCCCCCCCCCCCCGCCACGCCACGCGTGGCGTGGCGTGGCGGGGGGGGGGGGGGGGGGGGGAGCGCGGCCGCGTGGCGCGGGGCGGGGCAGGATTGAGCTTGGCGCCTGCGCAGTGCCCGCCCCCCTCGGCCGGGGGGGCGTGGCGCGTCGCGCCTGCGCAGTGCGGCAGCCGGCGGGCTGCGCGCGGCACGATGGCCGGCTACAGCGTGGAGGAGCGCGCCGCGCCTCACAGCTTGGAATACCGGCTCTTCTTCAGTGAGTCCCCACCGCCTTCCCCCTCCTCCTCATCCCCCTCATCCTCCCGGCCCGGGGGTTGGGGGGCCGAGCTCCTCTGGAGGCGCTGGGGGAGCCCCTGCGGCCTGAGCGCGCCCCCCCCCCCGCGCCCCTCACCTGAGGCGTCCCCTCAGGCAGGGCCTGGTGGGGCCTCCCCTCAGACCGAGCCTGATTCGCCCCCCTCTTGCCTTGCAGAGGACGCCGCCGGGCGCTACATCTCCCCCTTCCACGACATCCCCATCTACGCGGACGCCGGCGAGGTAAGAGGGGAGAGGGACCGGCTGCCTTGCGGGGAGTAAGCACCACCGAGCCGGGTGGCTGGTGTGGCCTCGTGGGCTTGGGGGCGGTGACAAGAGCAACCGCTGGAGCTCTGGGCCCGGGGGTGAGTATTTTGTAAGGGAGTGCGGTCCTGCAGGCCTGAAATACCCGAGGGAGGCTCCCAGGTTCTTACGCTGCTTCTCGGCAGGAGCACCCTAACAGAAGCATCGCCAGATCTTGCAAAGAATGGGTGCCCTTCTCTCGCAGTCTCGGCCTCGGGTAGAGTGACGCAGAAGAGAACGGATGATCTCATTCTCGTGTTTGTGTCTGAGATACGAGTGGTTGTCTTGAACATGAAAGGTCCCATGAAAGCGTTTTGGGTTAAAAGAAGCAGTTTTCCGTTTAGCTAAATATCTACATCCACTCCTATGGACGTATATGCTCATGCAGCATGATATTTCAGGCTTGGGTTTTGACTGCAGTAAGGCCGCTTTATGCCTGCAGTGTAACCAGCCGCTGAACAGGAGGTGAGCATGTTAAGTTCTTGCTGTAGCAGCTCCTGGGGACCTCTTGCCTCACCAAAAGTGCAGCTGGGGAACCTGCCGCATGCAGTGATGCAGGGCTTGTACATCCTTCTAGCAGCCAGCGGTTAGTCACATTAGGCTGTTCTGAATCACTGTCTGAAATGCCTCAGCTCTAGGAAACCAAAACGGCTGTGCTTCAGTTTTCACTGAATGCTTTTTCAGTGGTAACGGGGGCTCACTGACTGTGTTCCTTACCTCTGTAGCTCTTCTTTTAACACGTACTGAAAAGCTGTGCAGCTTGAGAAACGTAGTGGATGAACTGTTCTAATGTTCGTGATAGAGAGGTGTAATCTGGAGGTAGAGAGTCGTTATGGGAAAGGAAAAGAGTGTGCAGATTTGAGAGATGAACCTCTCAAAAGTAGCTGATTTAGCTTTGGGGTGCAGGTGTTGTCAGAATACGCTCTGGAAAGTCTGAGGTGGCTTTTGCCTGCTCAGAAGGGAAAAGACGGATTGTAATCATCACGGACAGTGGCGAAGCAGCTTCTGTGGCCGACTGGGAAAGCAGTTTTCAAAAGCAGGTGTCTGACAGGTAACTCGGACAAGGAAAATCCAGATACTACTACGCTATGCAGGCGCTCGCAGAACAGGGAAGGAAAGGGCAGGGGAGTGAGTACAGGGGTGAGGAGGGTTTCTGCGGACTGGTAATGATTAACAAGGGAAACTGGGCTACTGGTGTGCCTTCAGGCACTTGGTGCTGCTTGCCAGCTTCTCCCTGCCAAGTCATTAAGAGGAGCAAGTATCACTGAAGGTCGCAGTCCCCGAAGTTACACAATAGTGCTGATCACATTAGACCTCCTTCTGTTGCTGGAGTGCCTCTCTGCAGAGATTTTCCTCCTTACTTAGCAGGTTCATTACCAGCTATGGTAGGAGCCCAGCTTGGAGCAAAAGGTTGTCTTACTCTCTGGGCCCCTTGATCTTTATCCTTAGACTTCTAAGACACTGAGAGGATTGCAGGGTGTTTTTTTCAGTCTAGGGCTGGGATGTGCTGACCTTATCTGTACCTGTGTGTCTTGGCATTGTGAAGGAATGACCTTGGGCTACTCGCTGGATGTCTTAGACCAAGGCAGATCTGTCAGTTGGACTGTGAGGAAACTGCGAGCCTAACAAAGACGCGCCCCCAAGTCGTCTTTCCTTGCCTGCAAAGCCTCAAGCACCCTGCCTAGCCAGTTCAGATTGCCTCATTCCTTTCCTCGAGTTACTTATAAATAAAAATAGTACAGACCTTTTTACTTTTAAATTGCAAATGAGCAGTGACCCCCTTCAATTAAGGGGATGTAATAAACTTTTGTTAGGGAAGGGTGTGGGCAAAGTCAATGACGTAACAGCACTCGCACGATAGCAATCTAATTATGGCGCAATACAGGTGCGCGGGATTTTGCAATGCTAATACTGCTTAACCTGGGGATTAGAAACCTTGTCTGCTAGGGAACAAGGTTTGACTTTCCAAACAGCAAATGTTAAGGTTCAAGTGTGGAAAAGCTTGTTTTCTTGAAGAGGAGACTCTGGCATTGAACACTCGAGAGTCCTCTCAGCCCAGCTGGAGTCAACAGGAGATGTTTTCCAGTGTCACCCGTAAACTAGATACTGCAAAATGTGGTTCTACGTTTCTCCCCCAGGTCTTTATCCTTGCACCGTGCTGCTAACAAGGTCTGTCGGCTTGGAGGGGGGAAGCTCAGGCATCTCTCCCTACTTCAAGACGGACTAGAATATTTGGGAGTGATGTTCTCAGTTGTTCAGGAGAGTATGTAGGTACCCATATTACGAAATAGATGGCTTACTCCTGTAAGCCGTGTCTCTTTTAAATTGCCAGGGTGGCTTTTGCTGTAGCTTACGTGCATTGTATTTAATAAATACACCTAAAAAATCATTTTGTTATGCCCAGGATAGTTTGTATGCAGCTGTCTTCGATTCATTTAAACCTGCTGTTCCGTAACCTAGGAACATGATGGAGACGGTCATAGGTGGCAACTGATGGAGCATGCGTGGGTAACCTCAGCCTGGCCTTTGCTGGTGCCTTTCATGGGATTCAACTTTGAGTGATGATGTGTGACTGACTGGACTACGGGACTTGTATCAACCGTATCAAAACTGGCACTGGAAAAAAAAAAACAGAAAAAAAGTTATGGTTTTCATGCGACCTGGCTGGTTTTCATGCTTACTTATTTGTGTTCCCTAGTTTAAAGTGTGGTCTTGAGATTCCTTCCCATTCACTGATATTTTGCTTTCTTCAGAATGTGTTCAACATGGTTGTGGAAGTACCTCGATGGACAAATGCTAAAATGGAGGTAACTATATTACAGTTCCTAGCTTAAGTGCTTGAGCTGACCAGTCTATTAATCTTTGGCTTTGCCGATTCTCTCCTCCTCAATTCCACCCCTTGAATCAGAATGGTTTCTAACTTCTCATGTAAATACTTGCTTAACACTAGAGGCCTAGTATGGAAGCTGAGACTTGCAGAAGTTGGAATAACTTGGTATTCTTCTGTGGCTTCTGATTAAAGCAGCATCTTGTGGCTCTCAGCCCCATGTGGTTCTGACATTTGTAAGTCTGCTGAAAAATATATCCCAGGAGATGGCAATGCAACAGGAAATGGAGTTATCCAACATCTGCTGTTGGCCTCAGGGTCAGCTCCTGGTCTCTTGGCTTGTCAGTTAGAAGCCAGCTTCATTAAAAAAAAAAGGCTTGGTTTTTCTTAGAGAGCAAAGTAGAGAGATTTATGTAACTTTTCTTTCAGATTGCAACAAAGGATCCCTTAAACCCAATTAAGCAAGATGTGAAGAAAGGAAAACTGCGCTATGTAGCTAACGTGTTTCCCCATAAGGGTTATATCTGGAATTACGGTGCTATCCCACAGGTACTGTAATTTGCCTCAGTGGTTCATCCTTTCTGGTGGGGAGGAGGGAGGATGCCTGTGTGTGTCTGTGACTACCACTGTATTAATGAGCAAAAGGTCAGCTGAGAGTCTGGTCTGGAACAAGCATTTGCAGCTGCATATATAATCTTGCTAACGAAGAGAACCTGTCAAGAAGGCAGGGGTACTTTTAAGTAGAAACCTGAAGAGGTAGGCTTGTAGCTAATGCTGTAAACAGGCTATTTGAGGATGAGCAGCTGCTGCTAGTGATGTACCTGCCATGTCGCTCCTCTCCTTGGCTGCTCGGCAGTTTGGTTGGTCCGTGTCTTTGGATGAAGGAAGCTGTCATTACACGAGGAACTGGGCATCTGGCAATGCAGTGCCCTCAGTTCCTGCCTGGTGAAGCATAAAGAGCTGAAGTTTTAAGCTAATAGTACAGGATCTTGGTATATGGCTGTATCTTTACAGTTCTTCTTGCAGTGAATTAGCTGACTGGTTTAGACTTTGGATGTGGACAATGAAAATCTGAATAGATCTGAAGACTACCTGTCCCGTCTCTGCCCCTCTTATTGTTCAGAGTCTAAAACACACAGCTAGACTAACGCGTTGAGCTGTTGGATGGTAGCAGATGCCCTGTTCTCAGTGTTGCATCTGAGTGGCAGAAAGGTCACTTGGAAGTCCAGAGACTGCGTGAGGCAGACGTCCGCAGCTGCACACACGCTTTCTCTGAAACGGCTGGCAAGGGGGGACCGACAGATGGTGACACCTGGACACGTGCTCTTAGCTGGCTGGTGACTGCTAGATAAAGAGGAACTTTGGGCAAGGCTGTTTGTCTCTGATGTTCTCTACGGGTTGAGTTTCGTTTAGAGAAATAAATTGTCAGTGACAGTTCACAGGGAAATACACTGAATTTTGTAATTCTAGTCTTGATAGCAGTGCATGTCAAGTGTTTTCTCCAAGTGGCTTAAGACGGTGTTTCGAAGTTGAATTGTTTTCTACTCGAATGTATTCTGGAGCCAGTTTCTTTGTACAGAATTACAGCTTTTGAAGCCTTTGCTCAGTCATGTGTTAGTGGATCAAAAATGTTTGTGCATCAAAGGGACCAAACTTAACACTTCCTCTTTGAGAAGTGCGATAGCGATTGTGAAGAGTCCTTCAGCACCACCCAGGTTTCAGTACATCTTCCTGAATGCATCACGAGGTCTTGACTATACTAGTCATGTCCTGGCACGCAGAAATTTGGGAAGAGCATTCCTTCTTTTTGTATCTCGACAACCTTGGAGGTAGATGCTCCTTATGATGCAGGTGGGCACGGTGTCCTTTCGCTCCTGATCAGAAGCGTGTTTTAAGTTTCTGATTGAAGCTCAAATGCCTTCTGGAGTCCTGTCTTTCAACTTCTACTCACCGCTTGAGGTGAGATGCACTAGGACGCTGGGTAGCACAGGGTATGGGACTCCGCATTCTTATCACTGCTCTAGTGTTACAATGTGTCTTTAATTGTTTAATTAAAAGGAAACAATACACCCTGTCTGTCTTCCATCTCTGTTGGACTGCTATCTGGAGTTCAGGAAACTTCTGTTAAGAAATGAATAGGGAGAGGAACAGGCAGGCAGCCAAATCAGTGAGTGTTCTTTATAGATGTGAACTTCACCTTTATGCAGCTGTGGAAGGGAGGAGGAAGTCTGGAAAGTAGTTGAAAAAAGGTTTGTCAGGGGGAGGGAGCAGCTTACCCTTGGCAAGATAAGACCTTTTAACTTGGATGCAAACTGCATTTGCAGGCACAAGTGAAATAGTAGCCCAACCGCTAGACCTGAAAGCAAGTGAGAAGTGGGCCATCATCTGTATCTTCCAGGCAATTGCATGCCTGAAATAAACCTGCTTTTTGTTTCCTCTTGAAACCTGAGACTTATTCCTGTGGTTTTGGTGGTGGTTTTTTTTTTTTGCAGACTTGGGAAGACCCAGGTCACAAAGATGAAAATACTGGCTGCTGTGGAGATAACGATCCAATTGATGTGTGCGAAATTGGAAGCAAGGTAATGCATTCTAAAGGGTAACTCTTTTGAGACATGTAATTAATGTCTCTGAAGTCAATTATCCGGAGATATTGTTCAGTTCCTACCTCCTCTACCTTAAGAATGTGATGTTTCCCTCCGGTGCCTCTGGAGATGGGTGATGAGATCTTACAGCGCAAGCCTTGTGAGCCAGGCTCCTGAACCGCTGATAAGCGATAGCTGATTTCTGAAGCAGTTTGGCTGCTTGCTGAACTCTCACAGCTTGCACAGTCTCCTGTTGTGCATCCCTTGGATGCATCGGTACCGACAACAAGGTCTTTGTCCTTACAGGTTTGCTCTCGAGGAGAAGTCATCAAAGTGAAGGTGCTGGGCACGCTGGCACTGATTGATGAGGGAGAGACAGACTGGAAGATAATTGCTATCAATGTTGAAGACCCCGAAGCAGACAACTACAATGGTAAATAACAGGAGGGAGGAGCAGGCTTAGTACTTCCCTTTCTCCATTGAGAGCCTGTAGGAAGCTTTCAAGACGGGACACGGGCTTGCTCCTTCTATGCCACGGTATTCATCAGATGTGATACTGGAAGAACAGCAGAATAGGACGTTATCAATCCTCTAACAAAACATTTTACTGCTGTTTATCCCAAATTGTCAGTACGCTGCATGGCCTGGCGTCTCAAAGAAGAGGGTGGCTGTACAGCCTGTCCTCTGAGTGGAAGAAAAGGGGTTGTCCAGTAAGTCTCTAATCAAAGCTGTTTCAACGTGCCCATGCTCCTGGGGGCAATCAGGGGATACTGTGAAGATGAAACACTAACTTTCCTGTGCAGATACCCACTCTTGTGTCTTTACTGTAACCTGTCTGAACTGTTCCTAAGGCTACTTGAGGAGGGGCTGAAAGAGGGGCAGCTCAGAAGAGCAGGGTAGTAGCTAAGTAACTTCTGTTACTAGATCTGGCTGACAAACCTTTTCTCCATGGCTAGATATCAATGATGTCAGAAGGATGAAACCTGGATACTTAGAAGCTACAGTGGACTGGTTCAGAAGATACAAAGTACCTGATGGAAAGCCAGAAAACCAGTTTGCTTTTAATGGTGAATTTAAAAACAAGGTAGGATCGCCTTTCTTCATTACTGTGAGCGTGCAAAGGCACGCTGTCCAAAACCTGAGCTCAAAGTGCATGGGGACGCAAATGAGTAGTCGCTGAGAGAATGGGTTTCTACGGGCTGCTGATAGCCGACTTCATTCTTCCTGCTGTTTTTCCAGCCTACCATTCTGCTTGTTTCTAGCCCAGCGCTTGCAGGAGTACTCGGAGAAAAAGCGTAGGGTTATCACCTGGCTGCTGTTGGGTATGATCAGTTTTTCTTCTAGATGACATTCATGTGAGATCACTTCAGGGCTGGGAACCCCTGTGTCAGAACCAGGATGGAAAACGCCAGGTTTATTTGCTCCTGCTCCGGAGCAAAGGGTGCTTGACATCACCCTTTGCCTTCCTTGCTCACTGGCTTTGTTCCGCTGCAGCCTGTTGCAAGCTGACTACTCAGGAGTTAAAATGCTTCTTCCTTCAGGCGTAAAATGTTCCCTCACGCCCTTTGAGTAAGGCTCTGCCTCGGCAGCGTTATTCCTCTGCCTCTTCTCTGGGGTGGGTCAGATAACTTACTGCTCCCGAACGGGAGAAATCCTGCTTCTGCAGCCTCCCTCCTGCCAGTCCTGGTATGCCGTGAGCGGGTTAGTGAGGTGACTCGACTCCCAGGGCTCCAGGGTTGGTGCAGAGAAGGGGGGGCCTGCAAAGCCTGGTGTGGGAAGGGAGGGAAGGGGTAAGGGGGAAAAATGGAAGTCACGTGGGAGTGGACTTGTCCCCTTCGACCGTAGCACGGCACTAGGTTGGGTGGGCTGGGACATCTCGCTGCTCCTCAGGATGGGTGAAACCGGAATCAAGGGTAAGGCGGAAAGCAGGGGCGAAGAACCTCACACATGTTCCTGCAGTGGTTTATTTGGCTCTGTGTGGTATCAAACCAGGATATTTATTGCTGGTGTTCATGCTAACAATGAATTGTGTGTGCTTCTTTCTCCAGCTGACAGTATATGCTTGAGCATATACTAATTTTTTAAAGGAAAAAAGCTGCGGTATGCTTGGAAGCAGATTCATTTTTAAATAGTTGCAAAGCTAGATTAGGTGCATGTCTCTTCCTGTTGATCTGCACAGCAGCTGAATGATTTGCCTGGAGTGGAAGAAAGCTCGCAGATAGGTCAGGATCAACTAGCTGCCGAAGACAAACCGAGTGGGAGGAGCAGCGGGGTGGAGGTGCTTTTATAATATAGCACTGGCCCGAGACTAGAATATCTGCGTTCAGTTTCTTTTGGCTTCAAGCTCACTAGGTGACCTTGGCGTATCCTCCCATCTTGAAAGTAAAACAACTGGTATTATAAAATCCCTGTTGTTCAGCTGTTGTGCTCTGGGAGGTTGCTGTTATTCCTGAAAGGCGCAGTAATGGAAGAGATCTCTCTGAGTCCCTTCCAGAGTCAGAAACTATCTAAAATCAGCCTATATAAATACTGGCCTCTTGTTCCATGTAAGCGATAGTCTGGAGAAAATGGCCTAGCGCTTACACATAACATGATGTTTGTTCTCATCTTCAACTTCAGGATTTTGCGGTGAACATCATCAAAACCACTCATGAACACTGGAAAGCTTTAATAGGGAAGAAAGCTGACGGAGGGGAGATCAACTGGTAGGTTAATGCTTGTGGTACTCTGCGCCTTCCTTTCCCCTAAACAAATAACCCTGAAACTTCCTTTCCTGAGCGGTGCCATGCTTTCCCTTAGCTGCTGGCTGTCTCCGCAGGCCTTCCCCTTCAACTTGGCAACTATAACAATGATTCTTAATATTCTGTTATTTAATACTCTTGGGGGAGAGACTTGGCTTTCACCTTCTCACAAGCGACCTTTCTCTCCTAGCACAAATCTGACGGTGTCCGACAGCCCTTTCTGCTGTAGTCAAGAGTGTGCAAAAGCTACTGTGGATGCAGTAAGTACAAATCTGAGTGTCCTACCCCCAACATCAGTGTTGGGCAGAACGATACGGTTTGTGTGGTACCGTAAACTCTCCTCGCTGTGTGAATAGCGCATTGTGTGCTCAGAATTTTTTGGATGACTGAACCAGCACCTGTTTCTGGTTAAATAGGATGGATGAGGAGCAAGCCAGACGTTCCTCCAGAGGCTTCTCCTTGCCCTTAGTCATCTGGGAGATGGAATCCAAAACAGAGTTTGCGTGAAGGGCTAAACTTCTGGACCGTAGCTTGGCTGTCAGCTGTTCAGAGGGTGTTTAAATATTTGGCCTTCCAAGAGTTTCACAGCACAGATCACCCTTTGAGAAGAGAAAGTCTAATTTCTGAGAGCCTTGCAGCCAGGGAGCTTGCATCTTTTGCAAGGAAAAGCTTGAATTTCCCAGTGTAGTACCCCTACAGTTTCAGGACTTATCCGCGTCTCCCCAGGCTTGTGAAGTACTGTTGTTGGCAACTCGAAAGGGGTTAGAGGAATGGGAGAGGAAAATCAAAATGCAAATGTTGCCTCAGTGTGTGGAAAGGTCACTGGAAACCGGAGTCTCTCCATAGCCGCCTATCATCGTCTTGGTTTTAAAAGGGCTTGTATCCTCTGGTGGTATCCGAATTACTTTATTAAGTTTTTGAAAATGTAACCCTCGTGGAGGATGTGTCACCAGCTAGGGACCCTTGTCTGTCTTTGGTTGCTAAACATCGGGTGAAAACTCTTCAGAGAAGTTTTTCGAGAGTCCTTTGTACTTCTATTCCACCATCACACTGTAGGCTTAAAAAAAGCAGGCTGCCTGCAGCTGTACGGACGCTGGAGCGGTAACTGCGTGTGGTGAGAAGCAGATGGCACTGCAGCCTGTGCTTAGAGCAGAGCACCGCCGGCATGTAGGACATGTGCGGAATGAGGAGGCTGTGGGCATGGCAGCACTCACGCCGCACGTCAGCTCATTTATTCCCTCACAGCTGACCAGCACTGGCTGCCGCCGCCCCGTTTACACTGCTTAGACCTTAAACTGTGCTCGGTAAAGACTTGTGCAGCTCTAAATGGTGTCCAGTGAGGCGTAAGGGCAACCTCTGTCAGCAGTTGCTATCGGCTAATACACTTCTCGTTTCAGGCACCGCCGTGTAAAGCTGCCAACCCGATCCCACCCGAAGGTAAGTCTCAACCCGCGCTTATGTTCCAGTGCAGAGTGGAGGCTTCCTCAAGGGAATTACCAATAGGAAAATGAGGGTCTTAACTGATAGCTGGGTATGGCTGTAGCACTAGGAGAAATGGAGGACCTTGTTGGACTTCCCTTGTGTCAGTAATGCTGTTTAATTCCTGAATAACTTCTGTGGTTGCCTTATTTCCTTGTTTGGGTACGTGAGGCGGGTAAATGAGCGGTGAGTAGGAGACCTGAGGTGCCACAGTTTGCTCCAGAAGAGATTAGATTTATAGCAGGTCCTGAAAGAGCCGCACTGCCGAGGACTGACGTGCAGCGTTAGCAGGAGAGCGGTTTTAGTTCCTCCGAAACAGGGGTTTCATCAGTATCCTCAGCGCAGGCAAGCGAGGAAGGGAATGACTCCCTACTTGCGCAGAGCAGAGGCAGAAACCGGTCGCGCGTTGGTGCTTCGGTTGCCGCTGAACCCACTGATGGGAGATCTGTCACTGAACAAGCGTCCGCTGCGAGCTGGTAGCGAGCCTTTGGATGCCTCGGGACGCGGCTCCATCAGAAAACAACGGCTGCGGGAGGAATCCTCGCTCGGCTGTCGTCTTTTCCTTCTGCGCGAGGTGGCCACGGGCACCTTGCACGCCAAGTCCGGACCGGAGGGAAGCCGAGCTGGCTCTGGCTTGCCTTCCTCGCCTGAACTGAGTCACCTGTAGACCGAGCGAGGGTGACTTCTTCAGGAAAACAAACACACGTAGACAGGGCCGCAGGAGAACCTGTTGGGTGCGTGGCGGTGGTGTTGACGGGGGCGGGAGGAAGCCCCTGCGCTGGCGGTGACGCAGTGCCCTGTGACTACTTAATAAGCGGGTTGGCTAACAGAGGACTAACCCCCTCTGGTTTTTTTTTTTTTTTTCCCTGCCCCACACAGTTGACAAGTGGTTCTACTACCAGAAGAACTAAGGCCTGAGGATGGGTGGCGAGACAGCCGTGTCCTTCCCACCAAGGAGTCGCCGCGTGCAGGAATAGACCAGAAAAATAGCTTCAGTGTCAACAACAGACCTTGCCTGCACCTTTGCCGATTAGAATTACCTATCTAGCAGTGACGTGTCTGCTGTATCAAGGTCTTGTGGAGGCTAGAAGACATAATTTATAAAATCAAAACACCCTGCTTGTGCGTGGTCGTACAGTGTACTTTGTAAATCGCGACGGAAGATCGTTCGCCTGGTACGCGTATGGATGCTATAAATAAAAACTACTGAAACCGAACTCTGCCGGGCTCCTCCTTCCCTGCCTGTAAGGAAGCCGAGGGGTGACCAGCGGCCCTTAGAGGGGTCTGTGCTGCGGGTTGGTAGCGCGCGGGGTTGTTTTGGGGAGGATTTATCGGGTAACGCGCTATCGTGTCCCTCGACGATGTGACTTGGTCCGGCCTCGAACCCGCGTCCTCCGCGTTCAGCGCGGACCCGCCGGTGGGCGGCCTCGAACCCGTGGCGTCAGACGCACGCCGCCAGCGCGGCGAAGCCGCCGGGCCGGAAGTGGAGAGGGGAGGGGGGCGAGCGTGGCGACGTATTTCCGGCGGGGAGCTGGCGGCTGCCGAGGAGGGGAGTCGGTGGCCCGGGGGTGAGCCGTGGCGGGGGCCGGGCCGGGCCGCGGGGAAGCGGGGGGCGAGCGGGGCGGCCGGGGGCGGCGGGGGGTGACACGCAGGCAGGGGCGGGGCGGGGGCTAGGCCGCGCCGCCCACCCTTGAGGCCGCGGCCGAGGGACGCCGCTCCCCCCTCAACGACCCCCGCCGCCGCCCCGGCGGCGGGGGTCGTTGAGGGGGGAGCGGCGTCCCTCGGCCGCGGCCTTGTGCCGGCCGGCATCCCGCGGGCTGTGGGGGGCACGCAGCCGGTTTCCAGCAAGCGCTAAGATCCGTAATTCTGATTTTTTTTTTTTTATCCCCGCAGGCGATTAATCTTCAGCCATGTCTTTTATTTTCGAATGGCTCTACAACGGCTTCAGCAGCGTGCTGCAATTTTTAGGTAATGCCGCCTCGCGTTAGGCTCCAGGCTTGTGCCGGTTGCCAAGATGGCTTAAAAGTTCGGGCTTAAAGCGTATCTCTTTCGGAGGGCGAGATATCTATAAAGTCTGGCGAAGAAAGCTGCAAATCATCTAAGTTGTTTTTTGCGCTAGGAGGAAGAACTTTGAGAATAATTTGGCTCCCACTCAATCTTTCCCTTGCCCTAGCTGCCTTGTCAGGGAGGGAACCCCGTCCTCCTCCTCCCGGTATGCGAGCTCACCAGCTCTGCCAGAGCTCGCCCTTATTTCTCGCTGCTGCGGCTGGTTGGCTTGCTTCTCCCTCAAATGCTCGCTTCCCATTACCCGCCGCGGCGTGCCTGGAGCAGCGGCTGGCCGCTGACTAACACCCCCCAGCGCCATCCGGCTTGAAGGCTTTTTGCTGGCCAAAACATTGCCCAATCTAGGGTGACCTGCGCAGCTGGGCTGGGGCGAGTGGCCCTTTCCTGAGGTGCGGGCGATGGCGAAGCTCCTCCCGCCAGAGTTGTGAATTCCAGCGGAGGTCCTTGCTGGAGGACGGGGTGCTTTCCGTCCGGAGCGTAGGGAGGGATGAGAAAAAGTCCTGTTGGAAACCTAAGGGAACTTTTCTGCGGCAGATGCATACCTAGAAGTGGAAAAAAAATCAGTTTATCTAAAGAAAATGATGTGTTGTTTCATGCTTTGCACTTTTTCTTCAGCAACTTGCTGCTATCTTTTACGAGTTTATTCAATTTTCACATTTAAATACCCCCTTGGGGCGACAGATTGATCCATCACCCATTGCACATAGGTGATACTTTGCTGCACGCTCTTCTGCGAGGATGTATCTGAGAAAAGAATACATTACTCACAGAAATACGAGCTTAGAAAATGTCCGTTGTTGTAGATGTTACCTCGCACTGCCTTGGTAAAAGGCGGTTCACACTGTTCTTTTCCGTGCCGTTCTGTGTCCGTGCTGGAAGGGCTGCAAATGCGCAGGTGGCAGTATAGCTCTGGGAGAGGGGGTCGTATATAAAGAGCGGCAAGCGTCGCCGCGTTTCTGCTCGCGTGCCGAGATAAACCTGCTGGAGTTTTTCTCGCTTGTTCGTTTTCCTTCCAGGTTTGTACAAGAAATCTGGAAAACTTGTGTTCCTGGGCTTGGATAACGCAGGCAAAACCACTCTGCTGCACATGCTGAAAGACGACAGGCTGGGTCAGCATGTCCCGACACTACATCCCAGTAAGTCTGCCAGCGACTGAGCCCCGCCTGCCTCGTGGTGTGGTTTTTCCTCTTTAATTTTGGGAGCACGGTGTTGAAAGGTGCCTCAGTGATAGCTCTGCATTGGGGCGACAGACTTTAAGAGACTTAAAACTGCATCTGAGGTTGCGTTGGCACGATGGTTGCCCGAGCTGAAATGGGATTTGCATTTTCCTCTCAAATATAAAACGGAGAGCCCGAGCACTGGCGTGGTTCAGTGAATACGACGTGCCTGTCTTGGGGAGGGAGTGGGTTTCTAATGAAAAGTGTAATAAAGTGTGATGCAGGTTGATAAGGTTGTGCTTAAGTAAGGAGGTAGGACAAATTATTTTCTCCCGCTTGTGATTTTGTGAAACAACTCCGTTTCAGTGGCTGAATTCTACAGGAAATGCAGGGAATTCCTGAGTTCTACAGGATATCTTATATGAGGAGTGTATGTGATGTTAACAAGCGTCCCCACGAAATTCTATCCGTGACAGCTTCTTTATTTTCCTGCAACACGGCCTTATTTTTACTTTTCAGCATCAGAGGAGCTGACGATTGCTGGAATGACCTTTACGACTTTTGATCTGGGTGGACACGAACAAGGTAAAAGTGACGTTGCTGAGTGGGAGACACCAAGTGAGGTTAATTTTCTGATTCCGGTGATGTTCTCCAGCCACTTTAAGAAAAATCTACCGAAAAGCGATACTGTAAAGTGATGGCAATTAGCAATACCCAGTTATTTGTTCCCTGAAATTGTTTATGGAGCAATATGTGGAAATAACCTCCTGGCTGTAGCGTATTGGTGGTTCAATATTTCTGCTTAATTCTGGCAGTTTGGAAAAAAAATGCTGCCAGTTCATGCTCTGCTGCCTGAAATATTTTTAGCCGTGGAAGACTTGAGCGTCATAGGCTTATTCTTCTGAATAACTGCTGAATTTTTATTTTTTAGACTTTCTAGAGGTTCTAAGAAAAGGTTTTCTGCCCTTTTTTTTTTAATACACAAAAACATAGGAAGAAAGAAACCCTGGCTAACAGGGCGGCCTCGGTTGCTGCTGCTTACTGACGAAAGCAGAGCGCGCGTAAGCGGCTCTCCGAACCGCCTGGCTCGCGGCCTCAGCCAGTCCCCTCACCAGAAGGTCTCACGCTGCCTGGAAATCCTGACCGAGAGGGTGGCTCCCGCTTTTGGGTGCCGTTTCCCTGTTGCTCCGGCTAGCGTTTTCACAGGGGGGTGTTTGTCGCTTCTGTGTTCCAGCTCGCCGGGTCTGGAAGAACTACCTGCCGGCCATCAATGGGATCGTCTTCCTGGTGGACTGCGCAGATCACTCGCGTCTTATGGAATCCAAAGTTGAGCTTAATGTAAATATACTTTTCTTTTTTTTCCTTCCCCAAGACGTCTGAATAGCTAAATTATAAATAATATTCTTCTTTTTTGGGCTGGAACTTGCGCACAGCGCATTTTGAGAGTCTCGTGCTTTGGATTTGCACTTCCAGTGCACCTTTGACGCCAGCGATGCGGTGTCCAAAGCGTGTGCTTGTAGAAATTTGCACGTTACCTTATGCAGGGACCGGATCAGTATGGATTTGTAAGTATACTCTCCCGGGGCGGGAGAAGCCTGGATGCCCTTACTCTTGAGCAGCCTTTGAAGAAGTTTTGAAACGGCCCGTGGGTTTAGATGGGAGCTGCTTCTGAGAAACCTTTCCAGAGGGACTCCTCTTCCTCAGGAGTGCTGTAGCACCAAAAAATAGCCCTCGTTGGTCACAGAACTTAAAGGAAAATATTTTCTTCAAGCAGTGGATGTTTTTTCTGCCTCTGCTTAACTCTTCTTCCGTCTTGCACGCAGGCGCTAATGACAGATGAAACAATATCCAACGTGCCAATCCTTATCTTGGGTAACAAAATCGACAGACCGGAGGCCATCAGCGAGGAGAAACTGCGGGAGATCTTTGGGCTCTACGGACAGACCACCGGCAAGGTAGGGAGGCATCCAAACCTCGCATCGTCCGCAAGGCCTTGCGCGTTTCGTTGCAGAATGAGGCTCCGTCTAGAAAGTAATTGGGGCGTTACCGTGAATTTGTCCACAACGTTGACCAAGCTGAATCTTTAACACCACCACCCTTGGGCAGGTTTTGAAACTGCCAGAATTGTGCAAAACATGGTACCTCTGCAGTGATTAGGGAATTAGGAGTTGACCTGGTGTTTTAACACCTCGTCTGGCTCTTCTGGTCTCGTTACTCTGCATTTCCGTCCAGTTACCCGTCTAATCATTTTTTCAGCGTTTAAAAAAAAGCACAGTTAGAGAGAATTGATCAGAAATGCTGGGCGACGGTAGTAAAACACTGCAAGACTTCTCTTGGCGCTTGCTTATCCGCGCGGTGACGCTTGCTTCTTGCATCGCGCTGCCGAGTATCGCAGGTACATCCGACCGTGCCTCGAAAATGGGTTTGCTTCGGTGTTTCTAAGGCCCCTTCTCCCACACCGCTGGCTCCGAAAGTCCTGCGGGCAGGGGTGGCGTGCCGCAGGGAGGGGACATCCCCTGGGGCCAGAGGGGTTTCCCTAGGCTGGTGGTGACCGCTGCGTGCTTCCCAGGGGTGCGGTTCTGACTTCCCTTTGGATTTCCCTAGGGAAACGTGCCACTGAAAGACCTGAACGCGCGTCCCATGGAGGTGTTCATGTGCAGCGTGCTGAAGAGGCAAGGCTATGGCGAAGGCTTCCGTTGGCTATCGCAGTACATTGACTGATACTTGGACGGACACGAGAGTTTTACTCCTCTGGACTGATCCTGTTCACAGCTTCCTATGGACTTTTCTATTAGAACACGGAAGGCTTTCCAACCGCATACCGGCATTGACCAAGAGACTCCTGGTTTTCGGCTGCCCTATCGCACAGTGGTGACACCACTCTTTTCCACGTGACGGGGAGACGGCACCGTTCCGCACGCGGGTGCGAGGTGTCCCTTTCAGTTCGGTTACAGCGGGGCTGGTGTGGTCTGGGAAGTAAAACTCTGCACGCTGCACGGTAACGGCTGAAAAAGAGAGCACGTCTCACCACTGTGGTTAATCGACTTAAAAAGAAAAAGAAAAAGCAATTATATTTTTTAAAGAAAGTGTTAATGTAAACAGCGTCCCTTCTAACTTTTTAGTTTAACGTTCATCTTGTTTAGTCTGGAGTCTGGTTAGGGTTTTTTAAAAATATATTTAACGATATTTAGGTATTTCACAAATTACTGAACCAAGGTATCACGGTATTAGAAGTCCTCAATAAACATAGCATTTGGGCTTAACTGAGCTGTAGGGTGGCTGTGCTGCGTCACGCTGACCGACGACCAAGAGGGTGCCCTTGGGACCGACGCGCGCCATGGGAGCTGCTTTAGTCTACGGGGAGTTTTCCCGCTGGAGAGGAGCAGCCGCGAGCGCAGCCGGTTCCACTGTTCGGATGTGGTGACCGGCGCTCGCTGCCGGCGGGACGGGGCCGCCCGGCTCCCCCGCAGCCGCGCTGAGCTCCACGCCGGGCCCCTCGGTCGAGGACGTCGAATCCTCTCGCTGCGCCGTCACAGTAAGAACCACGAAGCTGTTTTGGTGGTTGTAGCGTGGAAGTGTTTGACATTTGCATATCATGGGGTTATTAATGTAGACTAAACCAGTTTCTTTTATACTCGACGGATTTTTTGTCTGGAGTTTCATTACTGTCTAGCGCTCGTTTTCAGTTCAATAAAGACCTGTCTTTCTCCTCCGAAGGGGGTAGCGATCCTGGGTTTAACCTGGCGCTGGCCGCGCGGCCGTTCCGCAGCCGAGCGCGCGTGCCTGGTGTAGCCGTCCCTGGGGGGGAAAAACAAAAGGCAAGCGGGAAGAACAACCTCGCTGTCGCCGAGTCGTCTTCCTCGGGCAGCCTGCACCCTCCCTGGCAGCCACCAGCGCTTGACATCGACTTACCGGCTCGGCCCAGGCGTGAAACCGCCTTTAACCTCTCCCCGGAGCAGCCGTAAGCATTACCGCGAGGCTTCGGCAGGCGACGCAGCCGCAGGACGGATCCGCGCCCAGGCGGAGCGGAGCCTCCGCTGCAAAATGGCCACGCGCCTTTCTTGGAGAAAGGCGAAGCGGGGGAGGGCGGCTGGTGAGGGAAACTGAGGCAGGATGGAAAACTCGCTTGCCTGTGGGCTAGCGAGGAGGCAAAGCTGGTAGCCCAAAGGAGCGAGCGGAGGCTTCGTTCTTGGCGCAACAACCCCGCGCCGAGGCCTGCGGTGCCCGAGCAGCGAGGAAGGGGCGGTGGGGGTGGCTTAAATTCTGGCTCCCGCTTACTCCCAACGCTCCCGGGAGTTTTAACTCCCCTAGAGGGGTTCTGCAAGTCCCGCTGCCGCTTCTCCTCGGGAAGGTGAAGCTTTGCTGCTCCTTGGCGCTGCGGACGGGCAAGTCCGCGGAACGGTCACTTCTTCGTCCCCAACCCCGCGTGCCGGGCACGGAGCCTACGAACGAGGGGGCTGTTTTTGCAGACAACGCCTCCTGCGCCTGGGGAACGGCGGGAGCGGGTGTTTCGGTGAGGCGAGGTGAGCTGATGGGGCGGCGGGCCGGGCTGGGGGCAGAGGGCCGGAGGGGACGGCCCCGGGGCGGGGGGCGGCAGCGAAGCTCGCTTGGCTCCGGGCGGGCGGGGGGGCCCAGGGGCGCCGGCACCGCCACGTCGCCCGCCCCGCCCCGCCGCCGCCGCCAATGGGGAGGGCGCAAGGCCGCGTCGCAGCCAATGAGCGAGGGGGGCCCCGGGGGAGGGGCGGGGCCGGCGGCAGGCGGGGAGCTGCCCGGGGGGCGCGCAGCGGCGCGGGCGGGGGGCTGCGCTGTGCTGCACCGCATTGCATTGCACCGCATTGCATTGCATTGCATTGCCCCGCACCGCACCGCCCCCGGCGCCGCCCGCCGGCTGCCCCGCATGCAGCCCGCCCCGCGGCCGCCGCCATGGCGGAGGAGCAGGCCTGCTGCGTGGTCAGCGTCTCCGGCGAGACGGAGCCGGCCGCCGGCCCCTGGAGCTGCAGCGGGGTGGTCCTGAGCCGCCGCCCCGGGCTGGTGCTGTGCCAAGGCGCCGTCTTCGCCCCCTTCCTGCGGGACGGCCCCGCCGCCTGGGCGCAGCCCCGCGCCCTGCCGCCCGACGCCCTCCAGCCCTGCCCGCGCCTCCTCGTCCTGCAGCCCCCGGCCCTCGGCCTCGACACCCCGCCGGCCCCGCAGAGCCCGGCCGTCGGCCTGCGGCAGCATGAGGCCCGGCTCCTGGCCCTGGTGCCCTGCGGCGCCTTCCAGCAGGCGCTGGCGCGGGCCTTCGGCCGGGCGGAGCGGTGGCGGTTCGGCGGGGAGGCGGCGGGGGACGACCCGCGGGCCCTGCACTGGTTCGCCTGGCTGCGGGTGCCCGGCCTCGACACCCCCGGGGGCGGCTGGACGGCCCGGGCGGGCGCCGGCTGCCTGCGCAAGGGCGAGGGGCTGCTGGCCTGCGGCTCCCCCTTCGGCGCCCTCTGCCCCGACCTCTTCCTCAACACCCTGAGCAGAGGGGTGGTGAGCAACATGGCCGGGGAGGAGAACGCCCTCATCCTGACCGACGCGCGCTGCCTGCCCGGCACCGAGGGCGGCGGCGCCTTCCTGCCCTCGCCCGCCGGGTCCCGCTTGGTGGCCGTCATCGCCGCCTCCTTCTGCTGGAAGGGCGCCGAGTGGGTCGGACTCACCCTGCTCTGCTCCCTCGCCGCCATCCTGCGCAGCAGCGCCGCCGTCCTGGACGACGCCGGGGTGGTGGTGCCGCCGGTGCCGGGGCGGGTGGCCGCGGTGCAGGCGAGAGGCGGGCAGGACCCGCTGGGCTGGGCGGCGCTGGTGGAGTGCGGGGCGGCCTGGGGCTCCGGGGTGCTGCTGGCCCCCCGGCTGCTCCTCACCTGCCGGCACGTGGTGGAGGCGGGCGCCCCGCTCCGCGTGACGCCGGCGCCCGGCCCCGGCGGGTGAGTGCGGCTGCGTGTCCCCCGGCTTGTCCCCCCCGCCCCGCCTCCCCTCGCCGTGACATCTCGTCTGCCGTGTCCGCAGGGCTGCCGCCGTCCTCGGGGGACGCGTGGTGTTCGCCACCGAGGAGTCGTCCCCCTTTGACGTGGCGGTGGTGGAGCTGGAGGAGAGCGTGCCGGGCTTCGTCCCCCTGCGCCTGGCGGACACCTTCCTCCCAGGTAAGCGGCCGGGGGGGACGTGGGGTGCCGGGGTGAGGGGGGGTCACCCCCTTGCACCCACCTCCCGCCTCCTCCCCACCCCAGGAGAAGAGGTGAGCGTGGTGGGCTTCGGGGCGCTGGGGCGGGCGTGCGGCCCCTCGGTGACGGCGGGGGTCCTCTCGGCCGTGGTGGCGGTGGCCGGGCGCCCCGTCATGCTGCAGACCACCTGCGCCGTCCACGGGGGCTCCAGCGGCGGCCCCCTCGTCTCCTCCCGCAGCGGACGCCTCCTGGGTAAGCTGGGGGTCCCCACGGGTGGGGGTCCCATGGGTGTCCCCCGGCCGGCCCTGGTGACACGGGCATCGCTCCTCTCCCCGCCAGGGATTGTGGCCAGCAACACCCGGGACACCAGCGCGGGGGCCACCTACCCCCACCTCAACTTCTGCGTCCCCGTCACCGTCCTGCAGCCCCCCATCGCACGCTACCGTCGCACCGGTGACCCCAGCGCCTTCGCCGTGCTCAACCGGGTGGGCGAGGGGGTGCGGGCAGCATGGAGGCTCCAGCGGCAGCCGGGACCCCCCAGCAAGCTCTGACCCCAGGTGGGGCTTGTGCCGGGGACGGAGCTGCCACGTCCCCGCTTCGGCCCCGGCAGTGCCAGGGCCGAGAGCCTGAACCCCACGGACTGGCAGAGGGGGGGCGTCCTGGGGTGGGAAGGGGACGTGGCGCGGTGCCTTTGCCAGCTGCTGGCACCCCCAAATTGGAGGCTTTGGGGTTTGTTTTGTTTCATGTTGTTTTCTCCCTGGAGCCTTAAATGCTGTGAGTTGAGGCCGTGGTGTCCCGTGGTGCCGAGCGGCTGGGGTGGCAAGTGGGTGGTGGGTGGGTGGTGGGTGCACCTCCTCCCTGTGCGCATGGGACGTGGGTGGTGGGTGCCAGCCCCTCCCTGGGCAGGAGGCTCTGTGTTCCCCCCCCTCCCCAGCCTGGGGTATGGGGGTGCCCGAAAGCTGGTTTGGGGGTGAGCTCGCACATGGCAGGCACCTGCACACTGATTTGGGGGGGTCAGAGGTGGTTTGAGGCAGGGGTCCTTGTCAAGGGCTGGGGTGGGTCGTGGGGCAGGAGGGGTGCTCTGGGTCACTGGGGGGGGCACAGGTGGGTGGGGGGTGACCGGGCAGGGGTGGGGGTTGGAGGGCCTGGGGGCAAGGTCGGGGCAGGGTTGATGTCAGGGTCTTCGGTCAAGTTGGGGGGGGAGGTTTGGTGGCAGATGAGGTGTGGGTGGGGGTCAGGGTCCTGGGGAGCGTCAGGCCGGGGGGGGTTGTGCCTGATAAGGTCCTGACTGGGGTGTGGGTTAGATTGGGGGGGGGGGTCCTGTAAGGGATGGTCTGGGTCAGGGGTAGGGTTGGGGGCCTGGTTGGAGGGTGTGGGGTACGGGTTGGGGGCCTGCTTGGGGATGGGGAGGGGGTGTCAGGTCTGTGTCCTGCTACACCCAGGGTCGGGGGGGGGGGGTTAATTTGGCGTTGGGGTCCTGCAGAGGGGCCGATATGGGGGGGCATGCTTGGGGCTGAGACTTATAGTGGTGGGGGGATGCGTCAGCTCCAGCTCTATGTCAGCTAAGTGTGGGGGACCAACCCCTACCCCCCAAACTCACAGCCCCCCCCTACTCGGGGGGTCAGCAGCAGCAGCCGGGCACTGCCAGCATCCCTGTCCCCCACTGAGGGAATGCCCCCAGGGGGGTGGGACACCCCCCCCAGCACCCGGTGCAGGGCTGGCGGGTGCAAGTGGGGCATGGGGGGGTGTCGAGGGGGGGGAGGAACGGGCGGGCGAGCGTTTGACACAGCACGGGGTATTTATTTCACAGCCGCTACACAACGCCGGGGGCCGGGGCGGCCGCGCAAGCACAGCACGGGAGGGGGGGGGAATGCGGGGAGGGGGGGGCAGCTTATCTATGGGGTTTTTATGGGTTTTTTTTCCTTTTTTTCCCACTTTTATTAGCGCCGTTTGCCCGGTTGAAGACCACGCAGCAGCACACTAGGCCTACAAGGCTCTACCCAAAAAAAAAAAAAAAAAAAGCTTGAATTCGCACAAGCGTGGCCCCCCCCCCGCCCCGCTCGCCCCTCCCTGGGCGAGCACCCCGACGCCCCGTCTCGTGCAGGGCTGGGGGGTATGCACCCACCCCGTGCCACGCTGGCAGCGGGGGGGTCACGGGGACCCCCGGCTGGGGGGCTGCCGCCCGGCCGTGCCACCCACTGAGCTCTCCTGCTCCTCTACCAGATGTAGCCGCCGTCGTCACCCTCGCCCGCTTCGCCCTCCTCTTCCTCGCCTTCCTCGCCTGCCTCCTCCGGCTCCTTCTCCTCCTCGTCCTCCCAGCCCACGCTGCTCCCGAAGTCGCCCGAAAACCCCGCCGCCTCCTCTGCGGGGGCAAGGGGCAGAGGCTCGTGGCCGGGTCCTGGGGCTGTCGCCCCCTCCCCGGGGTGGGGGGCTCCTCCTGGCACTCACCGCAGTCGGGGCTGCCGTGGCCACGGGTGCCCGTCAGCTCGGTGCCATGCTGGT
Organism: Calonectris borealis; assembly: GCF_964195595.1. Taxonomy (NCBI): domain Eukaryota; kingdom Metazoa; phylum Chordata; class Aves; order Procellariiformes; family Procellariidae; genus Calonectris; species Calonectris borealis. The sequence continues at coordinate 6,112,334 of NC_134318.1, read as the reverse complement.
CCACGCACCAGCACTCCCCGCCGCCCGGCTCACACTGCGCCCGTCGGTAGTACCCGTCCTCGTCGCAGCTGGGGATGAAGGTGCCTGCGGGGAAGCAATGACCCCCCCCACCCCCCCCAAACACGTGCAGTGCGAGAGCCCCCCACGGAGCTCCCCATCCTCATCCCACGTGGGGCCCTGCCAGGGGCCCTGGGACCCCGACTCACCCGGCTTTTTTTTGGCTGCTTCTTGGATCTGAATCTTCTCCAGCTCCCTGAGACAGGGTGGCTCTGCAGCACCCCCACACGCCGCTCTTAGGGTGGGCGTGCAGCACCCCCCATGGCGGGCATCCCCTGACCCCATGGCATACACCCCCCAGTTGCTGCACCCCCATGGTGTGCATCCCCCCCAGACCCTGCAGCACGCATCCACCGTGGTGTGCATCCCCCAACCCATGGTGTCCTTCCCCATGACCCCACAGTGTGCACGCCCCCTACCCCCCCCATGTGCAGCCCCCTCGACCCCAGTGTGCATCCCCCCCCCAAATCCCATGACATGCATCCCCCCGCATTGATGTGCATCCCACAGCATGCATCCCCCTCCCATGGCAAGCACCACCCCCCAACCCCCAACCCCACAGAACGGATTCCCCGTGACACTGTGCTGTGCATCCCCCCGACCCCGTAGCGTGCATCCCCCCGACCCCGTAGCGTGCACCCCCCTGATCCCATGGCATGCATCCCCCCCCCCCCGCAGCATGCATCCCCCTACAGCGTGCATCCCCCCCATGGCGTGCATCCCCCCCCCCCGCAGCATGCATCCCCCTACAGCGTGCATCCCCCCATGGCGTGCATCCCCCCAACCCTGCGGCGTGCATCCCCCCCGACCCCACGGCGTACAACCCCCATCCCCACAGCACGCGCCCCCCCGCCCCGCCCTGGCGCGACGCACTTTCCCTCCAGAAGCAGAAGCACCACTCGGGAGCGGAGACGCGGCCGTCCTTGGAGGTGTCGCAGGAGTTGAAGAAGGCGCGGATGCACACCTCGTACTTGTCCAGGTTGATGGCGGCCAGCTCGGCCGCCTCCAGGAAAAGATCCCCGCTCGTGTCCAGCCGGGCGAACATCCACCCCACCGCCTCCTTGCAGCTGGCCGCCACGCTCCTCTCCAGCGCTGCGGGGCAGGATGCGGCCCGTGGCTGCCCGGCCCCCCGGGGACAGCGCCCCGCGCCCCGTCCCCGCATAGCGGGGACACGTACCGGTGGCGGGGCTGGCGGGGAGGCCGCCGGAGCCGTTCTGCTTGGCGTTCTCCCGCAGGAGCTGGAACCAGTCGCGCAGGCGGTCGCCCAGGTCGGCCAGGTCCTGCCCGGTGCACGGCTCTGGGGGGGTCCGGGGGGGACGGTGTCAGGTCAGGCAGGGCTCAGGGACACCCCCCCGGTGCCCCCCGTCCCGCTCACCTTGCTTGCCGTCACCGACGGGGCCGTGCGGGGTCGGGCAGGGGCACGGCCCCTCGCACCGCACCGTCAGCTGCTTGCTGGCCAGGCACGCCTGCTGCTCCAGCTTGCACTGCGGGGCGGCAGCGGGACGTCAGCGGGGGGGGACAGGGCACAGTGTCCCCCTCCCCACGGCGAGGTGCCACCGTCCTTACCGCCGAGCTGTAGGTGTGGCCGTCAGAGCCGCAGACGGCAGCGAGTGGAGCGGCGTGGCAGGGCTTGCAGCCTCCATGCCCCTTGGTGCCCAGCGGCTTGATCCTGCGTGGGGTGAGAGGCGCAGGGGGATGGTGCTGAGCCCCCGGCTCGGCCCCCCACCCCGCCACCGGCTCAGCCCTGGCCCCGCCGCTCTCCTACCTGTGCTCCAGCTTCTTGCGGCTAATGCACATGGCGCGCTGATAGCCCTGCGCCACGCACACCTTGTGCCGGCTGCACTTCACCTTCTGGCAGGGGTCCTTGGTGGTGTCCAGGGCTGGGGGGGCAGAGAGGGGCCGGGGCAGGTGGGGGGGCAGGCAGGGACCCCCCAGGGGAGCCCCGGCAACGCTGGCCACCAGCCGGCCCGGCACAAAGCGCCATTGAGGCTGCAGCTGGGCGGCTGCCTCGGCACCAGCTGCCGCTTCCCGGCACGCACCAGCCCCGCCGCTGCTCCCAGCCGGAAGGGAAAAGCCCGGGGGGTGCGGGCAGAAAGTGTCCCCCCCCGGTGCTGGCTGTCACCGCGCCCCCTGCGTCCCATCCCAAACCTGTCCCAGCTCCGTCCCAGTGGTACCTTCATCCCCGGGCTGGTTGTCCTCCCAGCTCTTGATGTAGTCGTCCTGCAAAGCGGGGAGAGCCTGGATGAGCGCAGGCGGTGGGAGAGGTGACACCGGGCCAGGCGTGCCACCATCCCGCCCGGGACCCCCGGCCTGGCGAGGCTCCCCCTGCACACACATGCATCATGCACGCACGCACGCACGCATGCACGCATCCCGGGACCACCCCCCATGCCGGGAGGGGAGCAAGCAGGAGTGGGGAGCAGCCTCCCCCCCCCCCAAAGCGGGCTGCTGCCAGGGCGAGGCAGCACCGGCAGCCCCTCGACGCTCACCTCCACCTCCTGGCAGCGCGGCGGCAAGACGGCCCGGCCAACACCGAAAAAGAGAGAGAAAGAGAGAGCGAAAGCGCCCGCCGTCAGCCCCGGGGCAGCCCAAAGCCCCCTGCTCCCGGCCCCAGCCCACGGTGACGGGCACCCCGTGCCAGTTGGGCACCCCGACTTTCTGAGCTGCCCAGTGCTCCCATCGCCAGCCCCAGATGCCACCGGCATCCACCACCAAGATGCTCCCCCACCACCCGTAATCCTGGAAAGCCTTTATGCGGGATAAAACCTTTCCCCATCACCCCTTGGCCAGCCGGGAAAGGCAGGGAGCGGAGCAGGATGGGGGGGATGGAAATAGGATCCTCGTGGGGTGACAGTCCTCGTGCTGCCGCCCCAGTTTTTCAATAGCGAGCCTGGAGGGAGCGGGCTAAGATGGATGTCGCTGCCTGGGGAGGCAGAGCTGCTCCCCCGGGGCCCCGAAAGCACCCCAGGGTGGGGGGAGCGATGGGGACTCAACCCCTCTTGGCAGGCGGCATCGCTCGCCCCGTGGGATGCTCTGGGATGGGTTTCGTGATTATAAGGCAGGAGCATGGCTACCGCCCCGGGGAGGGCGGGCAGGGTTTTGGACGGCAGCTCGAAGCAGAGGTGCGGGAGGCAGCTCCGGAGGAGATGTCTCTCACTCCGGCGTGGCGACGTTTGCACCGCAATCGATAGCCCGCGTTCCCGTGCCGTGATTAGTAACGCTGCGGCGCCCGGCAGCTCCCTGCGGCGTGGCTTTCGGCACGGCCGCTGGCCTCCTCCCTGCCGCATGGTGGGTCGCTGGGCCGAAAAACCCACAAATCCATGGGATTTGCTTATTAATCCGCGCTAACCACCGGCAGCCCTGGAGGTTGTGTGCTGCTAGCGGGGTGCTGCTAGCACCCAGGGATGGGGGTCTCTCAGCCCTGAACCCCCCTGGGGATGCCCAGCGTGGTGGGGGGCACGTCCACACGTGCTCCCCCTTGAGCACCCGCAGCCGGCCGAGGTCCCAGGTGCCCAGCGCTGGCATTGCCCAGCTGGGTATGTTGCTGGCGGGGGTCTCCGGGGAGGCGTTTACCCCGTTCCTTGCACCCTTGCCCGTGCTCTGTCTCCCTAATGGATTTATTTGGGGGGGTGGTGGTGCCCCCCGCCCTGCCCACGGTGGGGCACATCTCCCGGCAGCACATCCTTGCTGCCAAGGTGAACCCGAGTGCGCATTTGAACAAAGACCGGAGGGGCCGGCTCAGGGTGGGGGGGGTGGCTCGGCGGATGCCCCCTCCCCGCTCTGCTGCCGCAGGTCCCCCGGACAGCCCCGGAGGGGGACGCAGCGCCGTGCCCCCGCCCTGGAGGAGAAGGGGGGGCAGGCGTGTAAAATGAGCCCAGGAAAAATCCCCGACTGCCCCATAAAATTAAGGATGGGAACTAAATGCCACTGAGGCCGTTATTAAAGGGCTGCGTAAAAGCAAGGGGTTATCAGATGCTGAGCCGAAGGTGTCAGGTCACCTGCCACCGCTCCAGCAGCCTCCGCATCCTCATCCTCGCCCTCTCCCCGTCCCCAGGGACCACCACCCCGCCGGTCCCGGCTGCGGCACCCTGCAGGGCTCAGGAGAGCGGGAATCCGGGATGAGGTTCCGTACCCCGACCTGCGCTGAGCTGTCACCGAGGGGCTTGAGGCCACGGTGGAGCCCTCCCCGCTGTCCGCAAAGGGCAGGCAGGGCCTGCCTGTGCCTCTGCCTGGGCCCTGATGTGGTGCTTGGGGACAGCACCCCCAGTCCCTCTGAGGTTGGCTTTGGCATCACGCCCTTGGCATCAGTCATCGCCAGCTTTGGCGATGGGCACGGTGGCATCGGGCACGGCGGCATCGGGCACGGTGGCTTTGGCGTTGGCGCTGCCGAAGGCGGGGAGCATCCCCCGGGTACCGGGGCCGGCAGCCGCCCACGGCCGCGCCGGGTGGCAGCGGGATGCGGGCAGCACCGAGCATCCCCGGCAGCCTGCGATGGAGCCGGGGGCCGGGGCCGGGGCCGGGGGAGGATCGTGCTGCGGCAGCCGCAGCGGCGGGGCGGGGAGGGCGGGGAGGGGGCTCCCGGTGCCCGGCGGCGCGTCCCGTCCCCCCCCTGCCCCGCCGCCGGCGCGGACTCACGTCTCGGAAGCGGTTCCAGTGCTTGATCCTGCCGCCGTACTGGGAGATGGAGGAGAGCCATTGCTCGTCCTCCATGAAATTGCCGGGGCTCTCCCCCGCCGCGGCGGGGCCGGGGCCGGTGGCGGGGCCGGCGGCGGGCCCGGGGCCGGCGGCGGCGGCGGGCAGGAGCAGGGCCAGTAGGGCCAGCAGGGCGCGGCGCCCGCCGCAGCCCCGCATGCTGCCGCAGCGCCGGGGGGAGCGGGCGGCGCGGCGGGAGCGGCGCGGTGCGGAGCGGCGCGGTGCGGAGCGGCGCGGCGCGGTGCGGTGCGCACGGGGAGGCGCCGGCGGCGAGTGCGGCCGCGGGGCGGCACCGGGCGGCACCGGCGGGAGGGCCGGGGCGGGGCCTCCGCCGCGCCCGCCGCACCTGCGCGCCGGCACCGGGGCGGGGGAGCCGCCGGCACGGCACGGCCGCAGCCCCGGTCCCTGTCCTGTCCCCATCCCGCATCCCTCATCCCGCGTCCCTGGTCCATACCTCGTCGCCATCCTGCATCCCCCGTCCCTACCATGTCCCCATCCTGCATTCCACATCCCCGGTCCCTGCCCTATCCCCATCCTGCATCCCGCATCTCCCGCCCCTGCCCTGTCCCCATCCTGCATCCCGCATCTCCCACCCCTGCCCTGTCCTCATCCCGCATCTCACATCTCCTGCCCCTGCCCTGTCCCCATCCCGCATCCCCCGTCCCTGCCCTGTCCCCATCCCGCATCCCCCATCTCCTGCCCCTGCCCTGTCCCCATCCCGCATCCCCCGTCCCTGCCCTGTCCCCATCCCGCATCCCCCCTCCCTGCCCTGTCCCCATCCCGCATCCCCCCTCCCTGCCCTGTCCCCATCCCGCATCCCCCATCCCTGCCCTGTCCCCATCCTCCATCCCACATCTTGCATCCCCCGTCCCTGCCCTGTCCCCATCCTGCATCCCTCATTCCTCATCCCTGGTCCCTCCCCTGTCCCCATCCTGCATCCCCCATCCCTGCCCGGTCCCCATCCTGCATCCCCCATCCTGCATCCCTGGTCCCTACCATGTCCCCATCCCACATCCCTCAACTCTGGTCCATACCTTGTTGCCATCCTGCATCCCCCATCCCTGCCCTGTCCCCATTCTGCATCCGTGGTCCCTATTATGTCCCCATCCTGCATCCCCCATCCTGCATCCCCCAACTCCTGTCCCTGCCATACCCCCATCCTGCACCCCTCATCCCACATCCCTGGTATCTACCATGTCCCCATCCCACATCCCCCATCCCAATTCCCCTGTGCTGCATTCCCAGTCCCTACTATGTCCCCATGCCACGCCCCTCGTCCCTGCCCTGTCCCCATCCTGCACTGCCCATCCCATGTCCCCTGTCCCCCAATCCTGCATCCCCTGCCCTTGCTGTGCTCCATCCTACAATCCCTGTCCCTGTGGTGCCCCCACCCCTGCCCTGTTCCCATCCTGCAGCCCCAACCCTCCATCCCCACCAAATCCCTATCCCGAATCCCTATCCCCCATCCAGCCCCTGTCCCCATCCTTTATCCCTGCCATGTCCCCACAGTGTATCCTCCATCCTCCCTGTCCCTGCAATGCCCATCCTGTGGTCCCCATCCCTCGGCCACCTCAAGGCAGCATTTTGGGGCTCCGGGGAAGATGCCAACCCCTGCCCCGAGGGATGCCGGAGAGCAGAGCAGGGCCGGTGGTTTTCGGACCACTGCTTTTGGGTTTTCCCCTCCTCTGGGAAGGCAGGGCAGGCAGGGTGGGCACAGAGCCGCTTGCAGGGACATCTCCATCTGCTTGGCCTTGGCAAGGACAGTGACAAGTCACCCCGGCTGCAGCTGCGAAGGAGCTCCGCGCCCCCGCTGCTCCTTCGCAGCTGCAGCCGGGGATCTCCCAGCACACACACGGCTTTTCTTCTCCCTGCGAGGATGCTCGGGATGGAGAGAAAACGCAGCGCTGCATTTCCTCACAGGAAAAGCAGCAGCTACGGCCCACAGCAGGTGCAGCCGTTGTCCCTGAAGCAGCGATGCTGACCCTAAGCGAGGCTGCTGCAATCGGAAATACAGCTTCCAGGGGCTGCATTTAAGAAAAACGGTGTTATTTTCAACTTTATGGTTAACAATGAGCCGCACTCCTGACCTGGGCTCCAGCGAAGCTTCCTGCCGAGCAAAACGACGGCATAAAGCAACTTTCTTCTTCCTCTGTGCAATAAGGACGCGGCCATCTGCAAGTGGGGCGGCCAGCCTCCAACGCAGCCTGGATAGGGGAAAGAAGCAGAGCCGCAGATTTCAGTTTTAACACGTTTTAGGCAAGTTCTAAAGTATTAAGCTGTATCTTGCAAAACTGTAACACTGCCTGGTTTAACGGGATTTCAATTCATCAGTGCAGGACCGTGCATAAAACAGTTTTATTGTGCCCAGTACGAAACCGTTCTAATTACATTTATGAATAATGACAGAAAAGGGAAAAAACCTTGGTGAATCCATCACGGTACATTTTCTTCTGGCCCTGACCCCCCAAAAAGCAGCAGGTGTGTTTTATTTATGCGAATAGCTCCCTTGCATAAGGGCAAGGGCATACAACACCCAGCTCTGCCCCTCTCATTTATAGAATAAGCATTTTTGTTTCAAAAGCAATACCAGCAAAGCAGAGCTGCCACTGCACCACACTCACGTGCATACTTAAAGTTATACAAGGGGATCAAGCCAGGCATAAATTTAAGTACACACACAATGGTTTGCTGGATCACAGCCTAACCTACGACTCCGCAGATGAGAGGAACAGACCAGAACCCTTAATTCTACCCGGGGACAGAGGTGTGAAACGAATTTAGCCGTGCCAGGCTAGAGCAGCGGGATAAGCCGCTTACTGCCGAAATTCAACCAACTTCCAAAGGGTCACAGAAATAATCGTCATGAAAACATGTCTACATTAGTGCAAAGTGGAGCAGTATCCTCAGAATGGTCCTTCTTTGTAGAAAAGCCGTGTTTGCCTCCATGCTGAGATGCTGTTTGCAAGGTCAAAGCTACTCCTGCGTTAGGGAGGTGGGAAGACTATAAGTCCACCTCAATGAAGGAGAAGAAATCAGAATCGCCAGTATTAGGTGACAACGGAGGAAAGCAGGTGTGATAGAAATGCCACCAATGCCCTATTAAGGAAAACTAGAGTGCAAAGAGCACCCCATGTCCTGTAGCGCTCAGCTTCTTGGCGAGAGGGGTTAAAAACCCAGCAGTCGGAAGTTTTCTGAGGTGCATCTCCCCTTCCTGCGGCAGGCAGCACGGCTGGCGGCTGTGCGAGCAGCTCCCAGGTCTGTTCTTTGGGCGGCTGATGAGATTTGCCAAGTACCTCTTCAGGCTGGCGGAAAGATGACAGCAACCGGTGTTAAGTGCTCTCAGCACCTCCTTACATCGGGCTGCTAGCGAGCACGCCGGTGCTCTGTTCGCTGAGCGAACGGTTTCGAAGGGGGCCCTTCCTCCTCCGCTTGGAGAGCACAAAGGCGTTCGGCTGCAAGGAAAAGCAGAGACAAAAAGCCCAACGGTCGTAATTGGGTACACGCGCAGCCTCCAGGGTAAAGGGCAACCTGCAAAACCACAGATGATTTGATTTCCTGGCAGGCGGGCTTGCAAGCAGAGATGGGCAATTTGGTCTTGGAAATACAACCGGCAACGCATTTGGGGAAAAAAGGAAAGCCACCCCAAATCTTGACTGCCTCCCACCGCTGTTTGTGCATGCAGTCAGAGCACGGCCAGCTCACTTTGGGAGGGAGAAAACGGGATGAAAACCTCTTAAAAATAATCACTAGTACAAGCTGGTGCTGCTGGAGCAGGCCTGTCCCTAGTTAACACGCTCTCTGCCTCGATGACAGCGCAATTCCACATTCATGGCAGCAACTAGCAATGGGCAGCAGTGGCAGCTGCTGCCACTGCCAGTTTGTTGCAAAACAACTTAAACATCAGCATCTTCCATTTTTCAAAGCGCTCGTCCTCAGGCGAGTTGAAAGCCTGTGTTGCTATTCTTACCGAACAGGGAGATTTACAAGAAAAAACAGTCGTCTTCAGATCTCTGAAGGATCCACAATGGTATCAAAGAGTTTTGCTCTTCTTTTAATGGAGGAACCACCTACAAGGCATATGTTTTTTGACACGCTCCGAAATGGTCACCGGAAAGAGCTCTTACCATAAATGTTTCTTATTAACATAGTTGTGTGCTGGAAGTTTAATTACAGAAACTATCAATGCAACAGGAGATAAACACTTTGCTTTTGAAGGGAATTAATTTATTTGGAGTTCTACATCACACAGGCACACTGCTGGAGATCCAAGCAATGCCTGACCTCAATATCGTTCAATCATGCTCCGGGGAGCTCTCTTGGATTTTAAATACTTTTTTTAAGAACAAAATTCCTTCTTCTGAAATAAAGCCACGCTTAAACGTCGGTGATTCCCCAAAAGCCACCTGCACCAGTTTTTCTAGTTTTTTTCTTAGAAAACAAACAGGCAACGGACATCAAACAGGCAACTTTGTGACATTTTGGTTACCAAAGGAAAGGAGGTGGAAGGACTCCGGTTCCCCCTGAAGGGAGAGCAGGCAATACGTGTGGGAAAAGCTGCGGGAAATGCCATGGTTCCCAGCTGCAATGTGCTTTCCAGGAGTCATGAGGCATCCCCGCCCGGAGTTCCCAGGTTCCTGTTCAAAATTCGTGTCCTATAATAACACATTTCACCGATGAGCGGACCTGCTGCGGCAGCCCCGTTGCCACTTCAGGAGAAGGCCAGCTGCCCAGACGTCGCGTAGTAGCCAGAGGCGTCCGAGGAGAACCTCTGGGAAAGACGCACCGAGTCCAGCTGCACCTCTCCGAAGTAGAAGTTCTCAAAGAGCTGAAAGAGAGGAGACAAACCATTTGAGGGGCACCCAGAGAAATGCAGCCTGCAGCTGATCCACGGGTCTCTGGCAAAAGCCAGCCCTGCAAAAAGCCTCTACTCTTGTAGACTTGTTTTAATTTAATGAAACTATTCTTTAAATTATTTTTCCCCCTAGAGACTGCACTTAGCCTTTAAGGCAAACGGTATGAAATGAACACTTCTTTTTATCTACAGCAGCAGTTGCTCAAACCTTCCCTACCTTGCTTTCTGACTGCTCTCACTTCGGGAGCTCGGGGAGGCTATTCACCGCCCCGAAGGCCACCACCTCGGGGTGGCTCTTGAGGTCGCAGGCTCCACAGGAGCAAGGATTGAGGCCAGAACGTTTTTACCAATCCAGGCCGCAGGACATACGACTTACAGTTACAGCTCAGTCCTAATTCCAACTAGCAGGCTGGAGGCCCAAGGCTCTTCATCCCAGCACTGACCCCGCTTTGTTCAACAAATCCTTCTTTGTTCAGCAAAGACTTGAGTGCAAATTAATGAAAGCAAGCCAACTCTGGGACCCGGAGGGCGTGTCTCTGCTGATTAATCCAATCTATGAAGCAGACCAAAAAAAATGACATCAGAATTTCTGACAGGGAAGTTCAGCAATATTGCTGGAAAGGCATCGTGTCCAAGCGTAAAGTGCTCCTCCCATTCCATTAAGATGCAAGAAATTGCTCTACCTGGAAACATCAGTCGTGCCTTAGGAAAAGCTCTTCAGTGGAGATGCTAATTTCAAAACTCTGCTTAACAGGAGTGCTGTGAGTCACTGAGGGCCTGAGCAGTGACATCTCCCCACCATGGAGATCTCTGAAATGTCCATTCCATCTGTCTCCTATTGAATTTTCTATCTGTCCCTGCAGGCATTGGCTCAAGACAGTCACACACCCCTTCCTGCCATTACAGACCAATGCTAAAGGCCAGCGAAAGCCGATGCATTTATTACAACACATCCTCCTAGAGCCAATGGTGCATCAATTCCTCCATACAGCGAATGATCGAAACCCCAAATACCTAGTTAGCATCTGAAAGGCTGCACTTCACCCGCTCCAAAAAGGCATTTGGCTCTGCCTGGCACTGGTTTGGGCAGGACTGCTCTTTTGTTGGTTCTCCCAAGGGTATTCTGCTTTCCAAATACCTCTTTTTGCAAGGGAACCAGCTAGGTTGCTTTCAAGACAATTCCTGGTTTCTCTGTCACTCCTCCACAAAGGAAAAGTGCCTTAGGGAAAGTGATTCCCTGCCCATTTTCAGGGCAGAGCAAGCAGGGCTTCGGCCAGGGAGCACCACCCAGGTACCTGGGCCGCAGACCAGACACCAGGCACCGTGATGAATCCAGCCCCTGCTCCAGGCTGCCAGCTCACCCAGACAACTCTCCACTCAGGATTTGGCTGAGGCCAGCAATTCCCCATCCACACATGACAGTCAGAACGGCATCTCTGAAGAGAAGGGGTGTTTATGCGTGCCGAGCCAGCTCTCAGCGATTGCTAAGCCCCTGCTTCGGTTTGAAACGGCTGCAGCTGCAGTCAGACGTGCTGCAGAGTTCTTGCTGCCAGCAGCCCACCTGCCAGGCACCACCTCCTCCTCCCCGGACCTGCCTGCGTGGCAGCACGGGCAGTCGATCCTCAAGCTGCTTCCGCAAAAAGCATCTGGGTTAACACAAACGCCGCAAAGAATGGGGTTTCTCTGCGCCAGACCATTTAGTCACAGCGGAGACTAAGGAGAGGCGGTGGGCAGCCTCCAGCTCACCTGCACCTCCCTGCAGCATATCCTGCCTTTGGGGTGACGCTTGTCCCTTAGGACCCCGGCACAAGGACTTACTTTGCTGCTAATCACTCAGACTCATATTAAGCCGCAACTTGCTGCCAGTTCTTCTGAGCGCGTACTCGGCAGGAG